>NW_025896065.1:947537-995199 GCF_002878395.1 Capsicum annuum
AGGTATAGCCCAACTTACTGATTTATTTCCCCGAGCGTGGTGAGGTTGAATGTGTTCCCTCTTGGTTGGCTGTATTAGATTGATTCTAAGATGTGTTGTCCTATCGAAGGTAAGTGACCTTCGATGGTTTTTGTAGATTTTGAGTAGGCAATTTAGTTATGTTGACTATTTTTGAGTTTAAGATCGTGAGACTTGCCTCTTAGTTTTTAAATGATTTTATTTTTGTTATCCCTTTAGATATAACCCATTTGTTAAGTAGACCAGTCTGAGGTCAGGTCCATTCTTCAATTATGGTTGTTTTTTAATCTGATAGTGATTTTGATGTTGATGTTGAGATATCGTGGATTCATCTCATAGGTATGTTGGGATTGTTCCCTTGGGATAGTTTTCCCTGTTGTTAGTACGGAGGTTAGGCACTCCTTTGTTACTGGGATATAGTTTTATCTTGAGTGGTGTAAGAGAGCAGAAAGTAGGAGGCCTTTCCTAGGATCGCTTCTTAAGTTGGCAAATTAGAAACTCTTTAGATTGAGTTGTTGGTTCTTTGGTGGTGGTTTTGACTTTGACCTTGGTTTTGAGATTGGTATTTCTTCTTCAATGATGTTGTTCTTAGGTTGATTTAGGAAATCCCCATTTCAGTGTTCTCTTGTCCTAGTGATGATTGGTGGAGTGATTTACCTAAATGGTATGAGTCTGTAGCTATTTCTTCGCCTAGATGGAGTATTAGATTGGTTAGTTTCCGACTTATGTTGCATTTTTCTGAATTTCTAGAGTTTTTGCCATTTCTAGTGGGATTTTAAGCCTTGGGAAGTTTTTGAGTATGTTAGGATAGTTCATTCCCTTCAGCAGATATGGAGTGGGTTATATGCATTTTCAGCTAATGATTTGTGCTTTTGATGAGTTCTATTTGTTATGATATTCTGTTCCCTTCAGTTGATATAGCATTGGTTGTTTGTGATTATCAGTCAGTGGTGATGTTACTCTCCAGATATGTCTCAACTGTGGCTTGGTATGGTTGATCTTGGATATTAGAGTCGATTTGAGATAGTTGACATTGATATAGCCTTATTGGCTCAATCTCGAATTTGACTCCTTTGAATGGCAACTTGGAAGTATGATAAATGTGGAGCATTAATTCTTACTTCTGGTTAGTTTTAATTTTGATATTTGAGACCGAGCAGTTCAACATTGATATTGAGATTTCATCTTGTTGTTGTAGAACTTGAATGCAACTTTTGTTATAGTCTTGTCCTTGTTCAAATTTCATTTATAGGTTGGTTGAGCCTACTAGATGACTGCCGATTCGGTCTTCTGGACTTCGGTTGTATTATAGTTAATAAATGTTTAGATGATAGCCCATGGGCCCCCATATTGGTTATTTCAGTTTTGACCTCGAGTTTCAGTTTTCTTAAAGAATTTTTGATGATTTACTCAGTGGGAGTAATATTCTAGAGTTGGATTCGGTATGGCTATATTCTCGGTGGATGAGACATCCTAGAGTTGAATATTTAGTAATGATTAGTTATACCTTGGATTTTAAAATTTTAGTTTAATTTTCACCTGAACTGGTTACAACATTGTCATAAATTATATTCCGTGATTATCTCTATTTGTATGCCCAGATAGAGCCTTATAAGATTATTCTTATGTTTGCCTTATAGATTTTCAATGGATCCACTTCAGTTCTTTGAGTTCTCTGTGATGAGACTTTGTGGACGAGACTTAGGTGCTTTTCCACCTGGTTTGGGGTAGACAGCGGGTGCAAAAATTGTAAAGGAATATTATTTTTGGATTTGGAGTCAGTTTTAAAACTTATGTCTTGGTTTACTTTGGGATTAGATAAGCCATTGTTGATTTATGTGGATATAGAGATGGTATTAGTGTGATGTGATTCAACTATGCATGCATCAACTTTTTCAGTAATGTTGGAGGACAGTTAGTGGTTAAGTTGAGTTGGCTATTTTGGAAGTACAATAAGAGAGTTTATTGAAAAAGGGATACCTGTGGTGAAATCCCATAGAAGTGTTTTCTCTGCGTTTAGGTTATTTGGGTAGTCATCCTTGGAACATGTGGCCCAATACCTTATCCTTTTGAGCTTTTGAGATTCTTTCTATTCATTGACTTTCGGGGACGAAAGTCCTTTTACTAGTGGATATTGTAATGACCCTTTAGGTCATTTTCCATATTTATACTTATCTTCATTATTTAAGCTACTCCATAGCTGCCCCAAGTCATTTCTGACTTGATGGGACTAACGGTTCGGTTACCGGGTAGTTCATTTGGTTTTTAAAGCAAATTCTCAGTTTTGAAGTCTTCGCTAGTTCCAAATGGCCACCGGGCAAAAACTTCAGCAAAACAATCTCAGATGGAAATTTTGACTGGGCCAGGAGATTTGAAATATCGATATTAGTCTAGGTAGATATTTGGTTCGGGTTCCAATAAACTCGAGCTCATTTTGTCCTATTAGACGGAAAGTGGAAAATTGGAAAGAATGGGTGTGAGACCCACATTTAGTCGAAACAACCTCAAATGGAAAATCCAACTTTGCCATCTCGTCTGAAATATCAAATTTATGCAAGGGAATCCCTTGGTTCGTGTCCCAAGGCTCCCAAAGTTATATTGAGCTATTGAGCAGATTTTATGATAATTGATAAAAGTATAGGTGTGGTCCCCACTTTTTGCCTAAACGATCTCCTATGAAAGTTTTGATAATTCCAATGGATTTGAAATGTTATTTACACTCAAAATTCACTATTGGATCATGTTATTTGTATTTCGGATGAGTTCGGAGTATCAAAAACTTATTTTTCAGTTTGCTGTCATCTGGTGCAACCACGATCGTGGGAGCACGATCACGACCGATGTGACCGCGACAGTGGCACCTGACAACTTATAGGGGATATATAAAGGTCCCATGAAGCATTTCAGGCATATCCCCTTCACTATTTAGACCTAGGAACCCCAAAATGAGTGTAATAACACAAAATTGGTAATGGGGTAGGGGGTGACTTGGGAGCCTAATTATCATCTTGTATCGCGATTATCTTCAAGATTAAGGAAAGAATTCCATGAAATCATGCTTGAATTTTATTGTTTGCATCCAAATCCCCAATTTAGCCTAGGGCTTAATTTTAGCCCAGAGTAAGTGTCACGACACGAGTTGAGACCCCGGCCGCGACGAGCATCCCGTATCATGTAGGCTCTGGCACCCCTTCCTGTCTGGTACTCAAGAACACCACTCATAATAATTATGAAAAAAAGATGTGGAATATAACAAACGAAATCATGGTAATACTCTGAGTTTGGTTTACCATTTTTGAAATAAGTAAATCAACAACTCTACAACATCTGTTCCAGTCTGCAAAATCTCTATTACATATGAAATTATCAAACTGTCTTAAACTAGGACAAGGCCTCTAGCAGACCTAAACCAAAGTAAATGACAAGTATCTTAAAAGAAATAGGCCTTCCGGAATAAAGAAGGCTCATCAACTGCATACTTCACTTCTTTCTGAAAAACTTGATAGCTTAGCAAGACCTCTAGACTGAGCCTCAAACCCTGAAATATAGGGGGTCAATACAATTGTACTGGTACTTAGAGCAATCCAAAAGAATGAAGTTATACATATATAACATAGGTGAGATCAAGTCATAAAACATTATGCATGAAATAGTAAAAAATACATGGGCTATCTCAAATATTCTTAAAACAATCTTGTAAATGTAACTCTATACTTTTCATTACTTCTGAGCTATCTGGTATACCCTACAACTCTGAAATTCCATGGTTATATGGAATCTACCCTTGGCTCGGCAGCCAAGCCCCCAACTCAAGTTTGCCGCAAGAATTGGAGTCTCTGTCTCTGATACGCCACAGGGCACTAGGACAGTGTATAATCCCACTTGGGGATGTAATGAAACCTCTATCACCAAAATACAACTTTGGACTAGGAGTTATTTAAAATCAAGCCTTCTTCGGGCAACCACTTAACCCTTTTTAAGCCCATTTTTAGCTCTTTAAGACATATTCTCTGAAATCAAGTTGAAACTCTTACTCTATTATGGCATTCACTTATATATTATTGTCATACCATTGACTTGAAAGTAGAATCTCTAATCCATAAAATATCATAATATAATCTCTTCTTTGAAAAATAAAGTTTGGACCACCATACTTCAAACAATTAAAGAAGATTCATACTTCAAAACATTTGTCAAATTTTGCAATGAATTCCTCTTTCCAACATTTCAACAAAACATGTGGTGGTCATGTATTTTTGACAAACCTTGCAATTCTTCATTATTTATTTTCAAAATTTATCAACATGTAAAAGCCCCTCTCTTCAATTCAAAACTATAGTCAAATCATAAGCAATAATCAATACATTTGTATCATGCTTCTCAAGATGTATTCAAAATAATCCATATCATATGAAAAGACTGGGAAATCATAGCGAGAGAGGGATTCCATATGTTCATTATCTTAATTAAATATTCAAACCATATTCCATACATACATATATACGAGTACAAATAAATTTAGGGGAAAGGCCTCAAGACCAATACAGTAATATCATTAAAGAATTCATAATACAAGATTGTATATATATTTCTAAAAAGCTTCACAAATACATGATCTTACAACATTTAAATGGTATTGAAACAATTTCCTTATGCCCATATTGTTTTTAAAAAAACCGACATACCTTAGATCACTTCGGAGGAAGGGTGGAATCCAAATTTTTCTTAAGTTCTTAAAATTCTCGACTTCAAAGATAAACTCTTGATCTTAGGGGAAGAGACTAGGGCTTTTGATTTGAGAGATTGTAAGAGGTTTATGATGTATTTTTTCCTAAAAATGATTTTATTTTGTGTTAAGACAGATTTTAGATGAGGGGAATTGACTAATTACCCCTCTTGAGCTGAAATTTTAAAAGAAATCACGAACTTGGCACCGACGGAACCCGTCGATATCGCGTTGGTTTACTTTTTCATCGATGCATTCATCAACACGGCCCATCGACTTCACGTTGGTTCACTATTTCCAACATCTAATTTCACCTCTAATACTATTCGAAAAATATGAAATTTTCCCGATACATCCCTTTTACTCCGCAAAACATAAAATAACTTAAAAATCCATATCTCAAGATTGGAAAAATTAATCTAGAGATCAAACATGTTTAGGAGCTTAAAATATGACTTAGTCCTTTTGACACTTAGGAAATTTTCAAGTTGCTAGCCTCTTTAACATTCTACTAGGTGAGATACTATAATACCCATGCCTTTTTCCTAGCTAGAAATCATCTCAAGGATGCTAGGAATTACTTCAAAATATAAACCTATGTTTGTACACGTTTTATTTTTTAGTTTTTCACTTCCTATCACATGGGAAATTGAGTTAGCTTTCAAAAGGTACCAATTTTGTCCAAATCTGACATCAGACGAGGAAGTTATGGACGTTTTACTTGGAATTGCCAGAAACGCCTAGGTATGATGGCCAAGTTGATGGACCACGACATAAGTGATGGACCACCACTTTGACTGTCATAGCCAAGGCTGTTGAGCCATGTACTGGATAAGGACTGACGGACGAGTTGATAGACCATCAAAGTTGTGATGGATCATCATCCATGCCGTCAACTCTTATCTAGTGTACCCCATTTCTGGTCCACCTCTGATGGGCTAAGTGATAGACCGTAAAGTGTTTGACGGACCATCACATGACAAATTTAGTTTATTTCTAGGTCATTTTAACAAGGTTATTTTGATCAATTGCCACTCGCCTACATATACCCAGATAAGTCCGAATTCAGCCATTATGCTAATTATTATTTCACAAACAAAAACTAAGGTTTCTCTCTATATTTAATATATAAGAACAAGACCCAATCCTCTTCAAGAATCAAAGGATTTCAAACCCTTCAATTTCAAAAACGTCAAGAACCCTGAGTCAGGTATGCGTAGTGTTCATCTATGGACCCCTTTCGTTCATAGAGTTCAAGAACCATGCTTTTAAATGAGAAACTTTGATTTCCTTATTGTTATGTGATGTTGTTCGTGTAAATGATCATTGTTTAAGCTTCAAGATATTAATTTAAGTTAACTTCCATGATGTATGCATGTTTGTAGTTAAAACCCATGAATTTGGGTAGTTCAAGATGATTAAACTTGTTGAGAAAACCTATGCCCCAAAGTTGCATGCAAGGTGTTTGTTAAAATTCCTAGAATGATAAAAATCATGTTCCCATGACCCCAAAGTATTTAAATGACCATCTATGTCAACTCTTAAGATGATTCCATATGAACTTCCATGCTATTGATATGTGTTGCTAGTATAATTATGCAATGAACATGATATTAAGGTTGTGCAAGTACTTCTATGTGGCATGAAATCCTTTACATGCAATACGTTATTGATAACCATGCTTAGTATGTAATCCCTTATGTACGATATTATAAATTGAAGACTCAAATCTTGTGATCAAGTCATGTTATGTGTGTCAATTGCCTTCCATTGAGTCTTGGGGGTATTCATACCCACAAAACATAGCTATGTTCGTAGATCCATGTCATGTCGTCACAATCATCTCGGTCAATCCACAATCGATAGAACTTAGTCATTCATATGACTCAGGAAACCTCAGAAATCTCATGATCTCAGCAAATTCTCAGAGAGTAGTACTATTTCGTCAGTCAATAGATGTCAGTTATTCAATCTATGTACAGTTAGATAAATCATGTTCAGTTTCTTCTGATGGGAGTAGAAGTTAGCACCGAGTGAACCCAAGGATGGAAACTCACCTACCAGTTTAAGGTGTGATTATTAGCAGTCATCCTTGTATTCCAGAACTACGTAGCCAGCGTAGGTTGACACATCTTAAACTATTAGACTAGGGTTGATGAGGTGGCTTAACCTATTAGTTTAAGGTTCCCACTATTCTCATATGAGTACTTGCCAGTTGAGGGTCACTCACAACTGTCCTTACCAGTGGTACGGTATTCATACCCCTTCAGTCGGGACAGAGATTAGACCCTAACTTAGCTATATGCATTATTGTGGCATGTTAGTTAAAAAACTACCTTCCATAGTTTTAGGCTCAGTCTCAGTAAAAGAACTCAGATAGTTCTTCAGATATTAGTATACCAGGACTATCAGACACAGTTACCCATGTATTCAGCACTATAGTATCAGTCATGATCAGTTATCAGTAAACTATGTATTAGCATACAGATTTAGCTATCATGCATTCACAATCTCAGTTTCTATGTATGCATGTATGCACTCTTATGTTCATATCAGTCAGCTATTTACCACTGTTCATGCATGTAACCCTATTTATGTTTATCCAACCTCACTCATATACTCAGTACTCCAGTTGTACTGATGCATTCATGCTATGGTGCTTCCTCTTTATGTTAGACCTTAGGTTCGGAGACATGAGTTCCAGACCAACAGCAGCAGTCGCATTCCACTATACAGAGTTGCAGTGAGTCCTCTTTATTCGAGGACGATATGATTTGATTTATTCATTTATTATTTTAGTTAGCTATCAGTTTATGGAGTTAGTTGGAGACATGTTCCTTCAATTCCTTATTTAGACAGTGTTTAGAGGCTTTAAGATTTAGTTCAGATTTGATTCAGTTTTCAGTCATTTTCGATATCTTTCACCCATATGGGTGTTATTTTACCATATTCTTTATTCAGTTGAACCTTATGGCCTACATATTTATGTTTTTCATATTATTATGATATATATTATAGTGTATAGGAACAGATATCAGTCATGGGTTAGCTTGTAGTCCTTCAGGGCCATAAGCACCATGTAGCATTCTAGTTGAGAAAATCAAGGCCTTACAATCTTGGTATCAGAGCCTAAGGTTTAATAGAGTCCTAGGAAGTCTTAAAGTCACATCTAGTAGAGTCTTGTGCATGGGTGTGTTACGCGCCATATTTATGTACAGGAGGGTATAAGATGTTTTAGGAATCGTTTCCCTTCTTTTATTATTCATGTTGTGCTAGTGAGCATAATCTCAAGTTAAACTCTCAGTCTAATTCGTTCTTCTTTTATTCCAGAATATGCCTCCAAAGAGAAGAAACAAGCCAGTTCCTCAGCTCGAAGACCCTTTGGGCGAGCATGTTTCTCATGCAGAGTTTAGATTCACATTCATAACACTTGCTCAGTCCGTGGCTGCACAGAATGAATGGCCACCAGTTATTCTAGCCAATCCAGTGGCCAATTCTGTAGCAACTAAATTCAGGACTTCACTCGAATGAACCCTCCATCTTTCTTCGGGTCTAAGTCTGATGAAGACTCTTAGGAATTCATTGACCAAGTTCAGAAGGTCATTGACATCATGGGAGTTACTTTTGTTCAGAGTGCCGATTTAGCCGCATACTAGTTATAAGAAGTTGCTCATACTTGGTACAAACAGTGAAAGTGTGAGAGTTTAGAGGATGCAGGTTTAATAGAGTAGGAAGAATTTGTCAAGGATTTCTTAGACAGATTTTTTCCGCAAGAGCTGAGGGAGGACAAAGTTCTTGAGTTTATCAACTTCAGGTAGGGAAATATGACGGTTCTCTCAGATTTACTCAGCTTTCTAAATATGCCCCTCATGTGGTTGCAGACAATAGGGCTAAGATGAGCAAGTTCGTGTTAGGAGTGAATGATAGGGTGGTAAATGAGTGTAGATCTGCAATGCTGAACAGTGATATGACTTTAGCCAGGCTCATGACCTATACTCAGAAAATAGAGGAGCAAAAGGTTAGGGCTAGGGAGAGGCAGAATAAAAGAGCAAGATCAGGCAGTTTTAGTTTTGCTCAGCCTAAATCAGAGGGAGAAAATCATTCCCAATTTCATCCTAAGTCATTCTTCAGCCAGTGCTCCAGCTCCTAAGTTTAGAGATAGAGTACCCGACTTTAAATCTCAGGGCAGTGTTAGCAATGCCCGAACTAATCCCCTATGTAAATCTTATGGTAAGAACCACCAGGGTATTTGTAGAGCTGGTAGTGATGTTTTTTTTTGTTGTGGGAAGCCAGGGCATAGAGTCAGAGATTGTCCTCAGTTCAGTTATCAGGGTTATCAAAACTGTTCCACAGCTCAGTTCAATCGCTCGAACCTACAGGGTGCCACTTCCAGTGCTACCAGTGGGCAATGCCCAAATAGACTCTATGCTCTTCAGACTCGACTGGATTAGGAAAATTCTCCTGATGTCATTACTGGTACGTTATCGATTTTCCATGTTCATGTTTACGCTTTGCTAGATCATGGTGCAACCTTTTTTTTTTGTTACTCCTTACACAACAGGCGATTTCCGAATTAGTCCCAAAATTTTAGCAGAGCCCTTTTCAGTCTCTACCCCAGTAGATAAAACCATTATGGCTTGGAGGGTATAGAAGAACTGCCCGATTATGATATTTCAAAAATCCACGTCAGCAGATTTAGTCAAATTAGAAATGACTGATTTTGCTGTCATTCTCAGCATGGATTGCCTTCATTCTTGCTATGCCACAGTCTATTGCAAAACCCAGATAGTTCAATTTTAGTTCCTGAATGAGACCGTCCTAGAGTGGAAGGGTAGTACATATTTTAGGGGTCAGCTTGTTTCCTACCTTCAAGCAAGCAGAATGATTTCAAAGAGGTGTATGTATCATCTCGTGCATCTAAAGAAGTCCAGTTCCAAATCTCCCAGTCTTGAATCAGTCCATATGGTTAATCAATATTCAGATGTCTTTCTCGAAGATATTCCAGGCATTTCTCCTGAAATGGAAATAGACTTCGGCATAGACCTTCTCCCAGATACTCAGCCTATTTCTATTCTGCCATATAGAATGGAACCAACAGAACTCAAGGAACTGATCAGTTGAAGGATATCTTAGATAAGGGATTCATTAGGCCCAGTATATCCCCATGGGGTACACTAGTCTTATTCATGTGCAAGAAAGACGTTTCTCTCAGTATGTGTATTGATTATCGTTAGCTTAACAAAGTCACAGTCAAGAACAGGTATCCGCTTCTCAGGATAGATGAATTGTTTGACCAAATTTGGGGTGCCAGTTATTTCTCTAAGATAGACCTCAGATCAGGCTAACATGAGCTCAAAGTTAGAGAATGTGACATCTCGAAGACAGCTTTCCGTACTTGGTATGGTCACTTCAAATTTCTAGTCATGTCCTTTGGTATTACCAATGCCCCTACAGCTTTCATGGACTTGATGAATCGGGTGTTCAAGCAATACTGATATTCTGGTATATTCTCGCATAGAGCGTGATCATTCAGACCATCTCAGAATTGTTCTTCAGACTCTCAGAGATCATTAGTTGTTCGCCAAGTTTAGTAAGTGCAAATTTTCGCTAAGATCAGTAGTACTCCTTGGCCATATTATTTTCGATGATGAAATTAGATGAGATCCTCAGAAGACCGAAGCTGTAAGAAACTGGCTTTGCCTTGTCTCTTCCTCTGATATCAGGAGTTTCCTGGGTTTGGTTTCCTATTACAGATGCTTTGTCGAGGGATTTTCTTCTATTGCTTCTCCTATGTCCAGATTAACTCAGAAGAAGGTTAAGTTTTAGTGGTCAAATTCTTCTGAGAAAAGCTTTTAAGAGTTCAAGACTCGACTTACCTCAGCCCCAGTTCTAACTCTTCCAGATGGTTCAGACAATTTTATAGTCTATTGTGATGCATCCAGAGTGCGTTTAGGTTGTGTCCTCATGCAGCATGGTAAGGTCATAGCCTACGTCTCCAGACAGCTAAATCCCCATGAGAAGAATTATCCTACTCATGATCTTAAGTTAGCAGCCATAGTATTTGCCTTAAAGATTTGGAGGAATTATTTATACCGAGTTCATGTAGAAGTCTTCATAGATAATAATAGTCTCCAGTATGTCTTTTCTCAGAAAGATCTCAATCTTCATCAGAGAAGGTAGTTAGAGCTCTTAAAGGATTATGACCTGAGTGTTCTTTATCACCTGGGAAAGGCCAACGTTATAGCCGATGCTCTCAGTAGACTCTCCATGGATAGTGTTTCTCATGTTAAGGATAGCAAGAAAAATATAGCCCAGGAAATCTATCAGCTTGCCAGACTAGGTGTTCTCTTAGTTGACTCTTCAGAGAGTGGTGTATGTATTCAGAGTAGTTCAGAGTCATCTGTAGTTTCTGAGGTGAAAGAAAAGCAAGACAGGGATCCCAGCCTAGTCAAGCTAAAAGAGTTAGTTCAGAATTAGAAAGTTGAGGTTTTCTCCCAAGGGTTCTTCATTGTCAGGGTTGTTTGTGTGTTCCAGATGTAGATGGCTTCGGGCAGCGAATTCTTGTAGAAGCGCATAGTGCACGATACTCTATTCATCCAGGGGCCACTAAGATGTACCACGACTTGCAGGAGATCTATTGGTGGAGTAGGATGAAAAGAGATGTTATAGAGTTTATGGCTAAGTGCTCTACATGTCAGCAGGTTAAGATAGAGTATCAAAAACCATGTGTTCTACATGTCAGCAGGTTAAGATAGAGTATCAAAAACCTAGTAGGTCCATGTAGGAGTTCACCATTCCTACTTGTAAGTGGGAAGAAGTGAACATGGACTTCGTGATGGGTTTGCCTAGAACTCGTCATCAATATGATTCAGTTTGGGCTATTGTAGACAGAATGACCAAGTCAGCTCATTTCCTTCCAGTTCATACCTCTTATTCAGCCAAACTCTATATCAGAGAGTTGGTCAGATTACTTGGTATTCCATTATCTATCATCTTATACAGAGGTACACAGTTCACCTCTCACTTTTAGAAAATATTCCAAAAGGGTCTTGGTACACAAGTCCATCTCAGTAACGTGTTTCATCCTCTGATAGATAGCTAAGCGGAGAGGACCATTCAGACTCTTGAAGATATGCATTCTCATTGCGAGAACCCAAGTCATACATTCATGAATCAGTTACACATGCATCAGATATGCATGTTCAGTATAATGCATTCAGTTTGTCATTCATAAGATCATATTCCAGATACTCATGTTTTGATTATTGTTCCCCTCTCAGTCAGTTCCACTCGAGGATGAATGTTCTCAAGGGAGAGATATTGTATTACCCGTACCTTTTTCTTAGCTAGAAATCATCTCTAGGATGCTAGGACTTACTTTGAAATTTAAACCTCTATTTGTACACATAATATTTTTGAGATTTTCACTTCCTATCATGTAGGAAATTGAGTTAGCTTTTCAACGATACCAATTTTGTCCAAATCCGACATCAGACGAGGAAGTTATGGACGTTTTACTTGGATCTATCTGAAATGCCCAGGTATGATGGCCAAGCTGATGGGCCGCCACATAAGTGACTGACTGCAACTTTGACCATCACAGCCAAGGCAGTTGAGCGGCGTACTGGATAAGGACTGACGGATGAGTTGACGAACCGTCATCTATGTCGTCAAATCTTATCTAGTGAACCCCATTTTTGGTCCACGACTGATGGGCCGTTAGTCTGACCGTCACACGCCACGTTCAGTTTATTTCCAGGTCATTTTAATAGGGTTTTTTTGGTCAATTATCACTAGCCTACATATACCCACATAAGTACGAATTCAGCCATTATTCTCATTATTATTTCACAAATAAAAACTAGGGTTTCTCTCTATATTTAATCTCCAAGAACAAGACCTAATCCTCTTTAAGAATCAAAGGATTTCAAACGCCTCAAGTTTAAAAACGTCAAGAAACCTGAGTCAGGTATGCGTAGCGTTCATCTATGGACCCCTTTTATTCATAGAGTTCAAGAACCATGCTTTTTAATGAGAAACTTTGATTTCCTTGTTCATGTAAATGATCACTTTTTAAGATTCAAGAAATTAATTTAAGTCGACTTCCATGATGTATACATGCTTGTAGTTAAAACCCATGAATTTTGGTGGTTCAAGATGATTAAAATTGTTGAGAAAACCTATGCCCCAAAGTGTGCATGCAAGGTGTTTGCTAAAATGCCTAGAATGCTAAGAATCATGTTCCAATGACCCCATAGAATTTAAATGACCAGCTATGTCAACTCTTATGATGATTCCACATGAACTTCCACGCTATTAATATGTGTTTCTAGTATAATTATGCAATGAACATTATATTAAGGTTGTGCAAGTACTTTCATGTGACATAAAATCCTTTCCATGCAATACGTTGTTGATAACCATGCTTAGTATGAAATTCCTTATGTACGATATTATGAATTGTGGACCCAAATCTTGTGATCAAGTCATGTCATGTGTGTCAGTTGCCTTCCACTAAGTCTTGGGGATATTCGTACCCAAAAAACATAGATGTGCGCCTAGAGAAATGTCATGTTGTAACGATCATCTCGGTCAATCCATAATTTATAAAGCTCAGTCAGTCATATAACTCAAGAAACCTCAGAAATCTCATGATATCAGCAAATTCTAAGAGAGTAGTACTATTTCGTCAGTCAACGAATGTCAATTATTCAGTCCATGTACAGTCAGTTAAATTATGTTTGGTCTCTTTATATAAGAGTAAAAGTTAGCACTGTGTGAACCCAAGGATGGGAACTCATTTGCCAGTTTAAGGTGTGACTGTTAGCAGTCATCCTTGTGTTCCAGAACTACGTAGCCAGTGTAGGTTGAGACATCTTAACCTTTCAGACTAGGGTTGATGAGGTGGCTTAAACTATCAGTTTAGGGTTCCCACTATTCTCATTTGAGTACTTTCTAGTTGAGGGTCACTCACAACTGACTTACCAGTGTCGCGGTATTGACTCCCCTCTAGTCGGGGCAGAGATTGGACCCCAACTTAGCTATATGCATTATTGAGGCATGTCGATTAAACAACTACCTCCCACAGTTTTTGGCTAAGTCTCAGTAAAAGAACTCAGATAGTTCTTCAGATATCAATATACCAGGACTATCAGACACAGTCACCCATGTATTTAGCATTACAGTATCAGTCATGGCCAGTTATCAGTAAAATATTCATCACTACAGTATCAGTCATGGTCAATTATCAATAAACTATGTATTAGCGTACAGATTTAGCTATCACGCATTTGTGATCTCAGTTTCTATGTATGCATGTATGCACTCTCATGTTCATATCAGTCAGTTAGTTAGCATTGTTCATGCATGTAACCCTATTTATGTTCAGCTTACCTCACTCGTATACTCAGTGCTCCAGTTGTACTGACACATTCACGCTATGGTGGTTCCTCTTTATGTTACACCATAGGTTTAGAGACATGAGTTCTAGACCAGCAGTAGTAGTCGCATTCCAGTATACAGAGTTCTAGTGAGTCCTTTTCCTTCGAGGACGATATGATTTGATTTATTCATTTATTATGATAGTTAGCTATCAGTTTACAGATTTAGTTAGAGACATATTCCTTTAACTCTTTATTCAGACAATGTTTAGAGGCTTTCAGATTTAGTTCAGATTTCATTCAGTTTTCAGTCGTTTTGGGTATCTTTCACCCATATGGATGTTATTTTATCAGATTCTTTATTCAGTTGAACCTTATGGCCTACATGTTCATGTTTTCTGCATTATTACGACACATATTGCAGTGTACAGGTACAAATATCAGTCATGGATTAGCTTGTGGTCCTTCGAGATCATAAGCATCATGTAGCATTCCGGTTCAGAAAATCAGGGTATTACAGATACCATGTAGAAGATTTTTTTGGGGTGTTACATTAACCCCTCTTGGGATCATTCATCCCCAAATGATGACACGGAACACATGTAAGAACAATTTATCTCAGTGAGCAGAAGATAAAAAGAATAAGGCAAGGATTATAACTTCTATTTCATCATTCACTGGATAAAAAAGGTTTGGGTATCTTGCACGCAAATCTTTCTCTGACTCCCAAGTAGCTTCCTAAACTTTCTACTTTTTCCATAGTACCTTAACCGAAGTTATTTCCTTGCTTCTCAGCTTTCGAAATTGATGATCTAGAATAGGAACGGGTTATTTTTCATATATCAAGAAGTCTTTCACATTGATTTCCTCTATAGGCAACACCAAGGAATGGTCCCTAATACACTTTTTCAATATAGACACATGGAATAGGGGATGTACGGAGCCTAAACTCACGGGCAGTCCCAATTCATAGGAAACTCTACCTATCCTTCTCAAAATCTGTTATGGTCCTATAAAACGAGGACAAAGTTTCCCCTTCTTTCCAAAATGCATGACTCCCTTCATAGGGTAGACTTTGAGAAATACCCAATCACCAACCTCAAATTCTATTCTCTTCTTCTAACATCGGCATAGGACTTCTAATGACTCTGAGCTATCTTAAGTCATTCTCTAATGATTTTCACCTTCTCCATTCCCTGATGTACAAGATCAAGCCTAAATAACTGCATTTCACCAACTTTATACCATCCAATCGGTGATCTACACCTTCTCCTATAAAGTGCTTTGAAAGGAGCCATCTTAATATTGGCATGGTAACTACTATAGTAGGCAAACTCTATCAATGGCAAATGATTTGCCCAACTACCCTTGAAGTCAATTACACAGGCCCTCAATATATCCTTCAGGGTCTGAATGGTGTGTTAAGCTTGCCCATTATTCTGAGGATGGACTGCAGTACTCAGGTTCACTTGGGTACCTAAACCCCTCTGAAAAGATCGCCAAAAAGTACAAAGAAAATTATGTACCTTGATTGGATATAATGGATACTAGTGTCCCATCCAAGAAAACTATTTCCTTAATGTATAACTTGGCATAATCATCTCCCGAATAGTTAGTCCTCATTGGCAGAAAGTGAATTGACTTGGTCAACCGGTCCACAATTACCCAAGTGGAATCATATTGGTTTCGGCACCTCAAAAATCCCGTGATAAAGTCCATATTGATCATCTCCCATTTCCACATAGGAAAAGCTATCTCTTGGGAAGTACCACCAGGTCTCAAATGTTCCACTTTAACTTGTTAGCAATTCAAACATTTGGAAACAAAATCAGCAACATCACGTTTCATATTATTACACAAATATATAGCTTTAAGATCATGGTACATTTTATTAGAGCCTGGGTGAACCACATACCTTGAAGTGCAAGCTTCATCAAGGATCCTCCCTTGAAAACAATCCATATTCGGTACACACAGCCTACTTTGGTACCTCGAAATAGCATCACCGGCAATTTCAAATGACATTACCTTTTGTTGACCCACATCTTTCATAATCTTCACCAAAATGGTACCCACCACCTGTTTCTCCTTAACATCCGTACATAAAGAAGATTTAGGTACTTCATGCACAACTACTCCTCTATCTTCAGAATCTAAACATTGTACCCCTAGATTTGCAATTCGGTGAATATCTTTCACCATCTTCTTTTTTCCTTCCTCAACATGATAAAGACTGACCATACATAATTTTCAGAGGGTTTCAGCCACCACATTCTCCTTGCCCGGATGAAAGTGCAGGCTCATGTCATAATCCTTCAACAATTCCAGCCAACGCCTCTGTCTGAGATTCAGTTCTTTTTGTGAGAAAACATATTGCAAACTTTTGTGGTTAGTAAGTATGTCATCATGTACCCCATAAAGATAGTGCCACTATATTTTAAGTGCAAACACCACAGTCACTAACCCCAAGTCATGAGTGGGGTAATTTTGCTCGTGCACCTTCAACTGCTTAGATGCATAAGTTACCACCTTTCCATGCTACATAAGTACACACCTAAGTCCCACTCGGGATGCATTACAGTATACAACAAAACCCTTTGTACCCTTCGGAAGAGTCAAAATAGGTGCGGTAGTCAACTTGTCTTTCAACTTCTCAAAACTATTTTCACAAGTATCAGACCATACAAATTTTACCTTTTTCTGAGTCAACCTGGTAAGTAGAGCAGCTATGGAAGAAAAACTCTCTACGAACCTCCGGTAATACCCTGCCAAACCTAAAAAAGCTCTAAATATCGGTTGGATTCATGGGTCTGATCCATTTTCTTACTGCCTCAATCTTTTGGGGATCAACTTTAATTCCCTCACTAGACATAATATGCCCCATGAAAGCAATTGCATTAAGCCAGACTTTATACTTGGAAATTTTGCATCCAATCTATGAACTTTGAGGGTCTAAAGAATAATTCGAAGGTGATTGGGACGATCCTTCTCACTCTTAGAATAAATTAAAATGTCAGAAAAAAAACTATGACAAACAGATCTAGAAATTGATGGAACACCCTATTCATTAGGTCCTTGAAAGCTGCAGGGGCATTAGTCAATCCGAAGGACATGACTAAGAATTCATAATGGTCATATTGTGTTCGGAAAACTGTTTTGGGAATATCATCCTCCCTAACCTTCAACTGATGAAACCCCTATCAAAGGTCTATCTTTGAAAAACACCTAGCACCCTAAAGATGGTCAAAGAGATCATCAATTCTAGGAAGGGTATATTTGTTTTTGATAGTGACCTTATTTAGCTAACGGTAGTCTATACACATCTAGAGGGCAAGAGTACAGGTGCGCCCCAGGAAGAAATATTAGAATTAATAAAGTCTTTTTCAACAAGATTTGTTAACTATTTTTTCAACTCCTTCAATTCTAAAGGAGCCATTCTATAGGTTAAAATAGATATGGAACGGGTATCTGGCCATAAATCAATACCAAAATCTATCTCCCTATCAGGTGTTATTCTTGGGAGATCATCGAGAAAGACTTCTGGAAATTCATTAACCACAGGGACAAACTAAATAGATGGACTTTCGGTATTTGAATCTTTAACTCAAACAATATAATATAAATAACCTTTGGAAATGAGTTTACGGGTTATGAGGTAAGATATAAATTTCCCTCTAGGTGTTTATGAATGCATCTCCCATTCTATCACTGGTCAATTCAAAAAAGAGAAGGTAACCTTTCGAGTTCTATAGTCTAGTATGGTATAACACGAATGGAGCCAGTCCATTCCTAACATGGCATCAAAGTACACCATATCAAGGTCTATGATATCTTCCACTGTATCACGACTACAGATAGACACAACACAATTTTTATATATCCTCCTAGCCACAATAAAATCACCTACAAGAATGGAAACAGAGAAAGGTTTCTCTATAACTTTGGGCTCAAACCCAAAATCGACTGCCACATATGGGGTCACATAAGACAAAGCAAACCTTGGGTCAAGTAATAATACATTTTACAGGAGAAGATTTGTAACATTCCTGTGAGGACTCTTCCCTCTGGTAATTTGACAAGGAATATAACCGATTATGACCGCTCCAGCTAGCTGAAGTAGTGCCTTTTGAAGGTGGTGGTGGCACTGAGCAATTAGCTTGCGACTTTTCTCCCCCGACACTACCTCTTACTGTCGATAAATCCTTATAGATATGACCTGGATGGCCACAAGAATAACATAATATTGTGCCAAACTGCCACACTTGTTACATCATAGGTTTGACCTATCAGGTTACGCCACACTCCCTTGTGACTGTGTATCCTGTACTTTCGGCCCATGGCTAGACTGGAAATTCTAAAAGTGCCAATAAACTGGAGGTCTGGGCATGGAGGCATTGGCTATAG
Organism: Capsicum annuum; assembly: GCF_002878395.1. Classification (NCBI taxonomy): domain Eukaryota; kingdom Viridiplantae; phylum Streptophyta; class Magnoliopsida; order Solanales; family Solanaceae; genus Capsicum; species Capsicum annuum. The sequence goes on from NW_025896065.1 coordinate 966,066, forward strand.
GCTGAGTATTGCTCCAGAACTTTTTCATCGGCCACTTGTTACCTAAATTACCGTCTTGGTGCTGACTGTAGTACTAGTCAGCTGGTCTGGCCCTTTTGGCCTGTCTATCGTTCTCCCTTCATTCAAAGACCCTTTTTCTAATCCTCCACCTGCTTCATGTGGATGGACAATCTGGAGAAGTCCATATCTCTATTCAACATTGCTTTTTTGCACTCCAACACCAAGTCATCCGAAAGACCGAATTCAAACTTCCTCATACGAGATTTCATGTTCCCCTCCAATACTGAAGCATAATGGGATAGCTTATTAAATTTTAGGGTGTACTCTTTGACACCCGTCTTTTCCTGTTTCAAATTCATGAACTTTTCAGCCTTGGTCTCTCTTAACTCTTGGGGAAAGAATCGGTCCAGGAAAGCTTCCACAAGTTCGCCCCACACAAAAGGCTCAACATCTTGTCCTCTCAAGTCTTCTCACTCATTGTACTACTGATTTACTACCTATTTAAGTTGATAAGCTGCTAGTTCAACCCCATCCACTTCACGCACATAAATCACTCAAAAAATCTTCTCTATCTCATCTACAAACTCTTGTGGGTCCTTCTCCACCTTTGTTCCCATAAATTTAGGTAGGTTCAACCTCTTAAACTGTAATAACCCAAAATCACCTCCCGGGATATCACAAGGGGCTTAAGGCTACAAGTAGTCCCAAGCTAACCCTTTTAGCCTATGTCTACTAATAACACTCATTTCAAGATGAAATAATTCAAACACTAGCATAGTCATATCATATGAAGTGAGATACAGAGAAAATACTCGATCCAAACGACCACAATACTGGAATTCTCAACACAATCACAATCTGATAAATTGTCTGACAAAGCCTCTACTAATCCATGAACTAGAGATCTGTTGGGACAGGTCCCAAACTAACTCGAAATGAATTGAAAGTAATAACATAGTCTCTTAAATTCGGAAATGTCTGAAGATAGGTCCTCGAACCATTAGGAATCACCACTGTAGAAATGTAGACAGAGGTACTCGAAAGTCACTGACGAGGCTGGGACTAAGCACTTGAACCTACATTATAATACAATGTAACACATAGAAATTTATGTGGATCAACACTTGGGAATGTACTGAGTATGTAGGGGTGCATGCATTTATATAAAACAACATCAATACTTTTTAATCAAATCATGCATACAATAAGTAATGAATCATATGGCTCGAATAAGTATAAAACGTAAAGCTCATTAATCATGTAGAATGAAGCATGTAACACAAATCTCATGAGTCATCATAGTTTAACTTTGAAATCGGTAATCTTCTCTTATTCTCATTACCCATAGGCTAAAGGAAGCTTTAAACAATACTTTCAACTCATTCATATGTCTCAGGGAGAGTAAAACTTCTTTAATGCTCAAGAACTCAACTCTATTTAACTCAAGCACTTGGAATTTGGAATCATATAACTTTGAAACATATTTAAAGGCATTTCATTCACATTAGGAAAATATCTCATTTTAAGCTTTAGGAAAAAATACCTATATCAAGGGAAAATACTCTAGTCTTAAGGATCAAATCTGTAATTTTACTATTAGTAAAATGACTTGTATCAAGGGAGGTTCTCTTAACTAACATAAACCATGGGAGCTACATGGATTCCAACGTTTTGTCCTTCTAAGAAAGAGACCCCACGTTGGGGAGGAGCATCATACTCTTTCCAGGGAGTATAAACTCAATTCAGTAATCACTTATCTCAGCCTCGGGCCTAATATCTCGGCCTTACTTACAAAATATCAAACCTACGGTGGCACGTAGTTCTGGGGAATGAAACTGTAGTACTTACCAAACTCGATCTTTAGTTTATCTCGCTCATCTCATGGAAATCCACTTTAAGATAATCTCATGGTTCATCAAGAACCCAATAATCAAATATGTAATCTCATGTAGAGAAGTGGATTTCAAAACTCCATGACCATTAGGTCAAAACATTTCTCAATAATCTCAGAATACTCAAATCATGGGTGCTTATAGCATAAGAGTTCATAAAATTGCAAATCTCAACTAGGGCTCAATAACCCATATTTAAATCTCAAGTTAAAACTCATCAAAAGCATAATAGGTAGCATATAGATTTATAACTCAAGTAGAAATCTGGAAATTTAAGTAATTTGTCTAAGAATCTCAACATACTCATATACTTCAATATCTCAAACATTTCAACTATTAATTTCTCAAAGATTAAAATCATAGGGTATAGACCCAGCTGCAATTTCTCAAGAAAACATGTGAAATCATGATATTAGACTCTCAATTAATGGGAAACATCAAAAGGTTGCAATCAATAATAATGGGTGAAAAACCCTTATTCAAATTCATTTAAAATCTCATAGATTGAAGAAAATCATAGTTTAAATAAGCCTTTGGGCACAAGGATGAAAGGATTACCCTTGTTCAAAACCCCACATACCTTAGATTATGAAATTGGATGAACGAGCTTACTCTAAACTCTTCTTCTTACTCTTGAGAGAGAGTTCTTGCAACCTTTGAACTTGGAGAACTCAAATCTCAACTCAATTTGTATAATCCATGGTGAGTTCTTGGATTTCTTGGAGAAGGGTTTTAGATTTGATCTTAAGGGAGAAACCCTAGATCTCATGTGTTTTGGATGATGAACCAAGCCATTTGCTTCACTTGGAATATATTTAGTTGATAAAAGAGTGGAAAAACCAAAAAGCCCCTTGTTAAAATGAGTTAAAATCACTGAACGGGGGCTACGATGGTCAAAGCGACGGTCCATCGAAGGACTGATGGCCTGTCGGAACGTCTGTCGTACGTTGGCCAGAAAATGAACACACTCCCTTGATACGATGGTCTCAGCAATGGTCCGTCAGATCATCCATCACATGTTGGCCAGGATGAGGCCACACTACCTGAGTGTGACGGTCCATCACAGCCTTGACGGTCCATCATTTTGGCCGTCGCACTTGGGCCAGAAAAGGGAGTTACTGCCTTGGTTACGATGGACGAGCGACTGTCCATCGCAGATTCGACAGTCCTATGGATCATCCGTCACACTTGGGCGGTTCCGGTAACTCTCAGTAAAACGACCACAACTTCTCACCCCGATGTCGTATTTGGACGAAATTGGTATCGTTGGAAAGATAATTCAATTATCTACATGACAAAAAGTCAAATTTAATAAAACTCTATATAGTTTAAACAAAAATCACTTGGGAATTCTCTTCTCAATTTTTTAGGGCCGAAATTACACTTTCCTTGACACGCTCTAAGGCTTAGACTACGAGGGAACTTTGCGGGGTCTTACAATATGTCCTACTTGGAAACATTTATCCTAGAATGTCGATAGTTAGACTAGGAACACAGGAAAACATAGTACATCTAGCTGAAGTAGATTAGTAAATGGCTCAGAATGTCTCTAAACTCTTGAATACCTTAGAAATTGCAAGAACTCACGCAAGAATAGATACATATAGCTGAACTTTAGATTAGAAGGGCTGAATTAAGGAAGAACAATACCTTCAGATTGATTTGAACTCGCAAAAAAGAGGTGCGGTTACTTGGCTCGCATGTATGCTTCTTTATCCTAATTAGCGCCCTCAACCGTCTGGTTCCACCATAAAACTTTGACTAAAGAAACGTCTTTTTTCCTCAGTCTATGGATCTGAAAATCTAGGATCTCAACAGGAATCTCATCGAATGAAAGACTGTTCTAAATATCAGCACTATCTGAGGGATCTACTACAAAAGAATCACCAATATGTTTTTTAAGCATAGAGAAACAAAAAACAGGATGAACGGATGACAACTCTGCAGGAAACTTAACCTCTAGGCTACTTTCCCAACACGGCTCAAAACTCTAGACGGGCCAATATAACGGGGAATAAGCTTTCCCTTTTTACCAAACCTCTTCACCCCTTTCATGGGTAAACTCTTCAAGTATACCAAATCACCCACCTCAAACTCAAGTTCTCTTCTCTTCACATTGTCATAAGACTTTTGACGACTATGATCTGTCTTCAACCTTTCTCTAATCAACTTAAATTTCTTCATAGCTTCAAACATGCATCAGGACCAATCACAATAGCTTCTCAGACTTCAAACCAACCTACGCGTGATCTACATCATCTACTATACAAGGCCTCAAATAGTTCCATCCCGATACTAGCATGATAACTATTGTTATAGGAAAAATTCAATCAATGGCAAATACTTATCTCAACTACCTTTGAAATCAAGAACACTCGCCTTAAACATGTCTTCAAGGGTTTGAATGGTCTTCTCAGCCTAACCATCTGTCTGCGCATGAAAAGTGGAACTCAAAAGAACTTGGGTACCAAGACCCTGCTGAAATGCCCTCCAAAACTGAGAAGTAAATTGAGTGCCCCTATCTGAAATGATGGGCAAGGGAACTCCATACAGCTTGACTAACTCCCGGATATACAATCAAGCATAATCCTCAGCTGTATAAGATGTGTGCACGGGTAAGAAATGTGCGGACTTAGTCAGCCTATCCACAGCAACCCATATAGAATCCCGATGATGACGCGAAAGAGGTAACCCGATCACGAAGTCCCTATTCACCACCTCCAACTTCGAAGAAGGTATACAAAACTCTTGAATCAGACTACCAGGCCTTTAGTGCTCTACCATAACCTGTTGGCACGTTTTACACTTTCCTACAAACCCAGCTATATCCTTCTTCATACCATTCCACCAATAGATTTCCCGCAAGTTGTGGTACATCTTGGTAGTACCGAATGAATGAAATATCGCACGCCATGCACTTCAACCATAATCCTCTGCCTGATATCATCAACACATGAAACACACAATCTACCCTACAATCTCAACACGTCATCTCTCCCTTGGGAGAAAACCTCTACCTTTTTGTCCTTAATTGACTCCTTAAGTCTGACCAAACTAGGATCTCTATCTTGCTTCTCCTTCACTTCCAAAACTAAAGAAGATTCAGAACTACTCTATACCAAAGTACTTCCCTCAGCTAAATCAAGCAACCTCACACCCAATCTAGCCAAAAAACACACATCACGAGCTAACTCTTTCTTACCTTTCTCTACATGGGCAACACTACACATAGATAATCTGCTAAGGGCATTCTCCACTACATTGGCCTTGCCCGATTGATACAAAACACTTATATCATAGTTTTTTAATAACTCTAACCACCTTCTCTGCCAAATATTCAACTCTCTCTAAGTAAACACATACTGCAGTCTTTTATGATTAAGAAACACATCAACATAAACACCATAAAGATAGTGTCTCTATATTTTCAAAATGAAGACCACAATGGCTAACTCAAGATCATGGGTTGGATAATTCTTCTTATGCGGCTTCAATTATCTAGAGGCATAGGCTATAACCTTACCTCTTTGCATCAACACACAACTCAAACCAATTCTAGAGGCATCACAATACACCACAAAACCATCTATACTATCACGCAAAGTCAACACAGAGGCCGAAGTAAGTCGAGTCTTCAATTCCTAAAAACTCTTCTTATAGGAATCTGACCACTGGAACTTAACTTTCTTTTGGTTCTACCAGGTCATAGGAGACGCAATAGAAAAGAAACCTTCTACAAAATGGCGGTAGTAGCCCACTAGACCCAAGAAACTTCTAATGTCAGATGGAGATATAGGTTTAGGAAAATTTCTTATAGCTTCTATCTTTTGGGGGTCAACTCTAATACCTTTGGCTGAAATAATATGACCCAGAAAGGCTACAACCCTTAGTCAAAATTTACACTTACTGAATTTGGTGAACAACTGGTGATCTCTAAGAGTTTGCAAGACAACTCTAAGGTGATTCGCACAGTCATTCTCATTATGGGAGTATACAAGGATGTCATCTATGAAGACAATGATAAAAATATCAAAATATGGCTTGAACACTCGATTCATAAGGTCCATGAAGGCGACTGGGGCATTGGTTAGCCCAAAGGACATGACTAGAAACTCATAGTGACCATAGCGACTTTAAAAGGCTGTCTTTGGAATATCACATTCCCTCACTTTAAGTTGATGATAGCCGGATCTACGGTCTATCTTGCAAAAGTAACTTGCACCTTGTAACTGATCAAACAGGTCATCAATTATCAAAAGAGGATACTTATTTTGTACTGTGACCTTGTTAAGCGGAAGATAGTCAATGCACATACGCAAAGAACCATCTTTCTTTTGCATGAATAAGACAGGCGCGCCCCAAGGAGAAATACTAGGCCTTATGAAACCTTTGTCTAAAAGATCTTTGAGTTGCTCTTTCAACTCTTTAAGCTCAGCATGTGCCATATGGTATGGCGGAATAGAAATACGATGAGTATCGGAAAGAAGGTTAATCTCGAATTCTATCTCTTGATCGAGAGGTACCCATGGGAGACCTTCCAAAAAAACATCTGGAAACTCATTAACAAGATTGGCTGACCGAATAGTTGGAGCATCGGACTTAGTGTCTTTGATTCTAACTAAGTGATAGATGGAACCTTTAGATATTAGCTTTCTGACTTTGAAATAGGATATAAAATGACTCTTGGGAGATACCGAACTCTCGAACCACTCAAAAGATGGTTCATCAGGAAACTAAAACTTGACCACAAGGGTACGATAGTCTATAGATGCATAATAAGAATGAACCCAATCCATACCCAGAATAAGGTCAAAATCCACCATGTCTAACTCTATCAAATCAACAAGTATGACTCTATGAAGAATAGTAATAGGACAATCTCTCTACACTTGTTTAGCAATAACTGACTCCCCGACGGGTGTAGAAACTAAGAAAGGCTCAGGAATCTTTTTGAGACCCATTTTGGAATTCATAGCTAAAAGTAGGGTCACATAAATGAGACTTGACCTGGGGTCCAACAACATATAGACATCAAATAAAAATAAATGGAGCATACCGATAATAATATCAAGAGATTTCTACTACTCTTGAGGGGATGGTAAGGCATAAAATCTATTCTGACGCTAACTGCCAGCAGTGCTAGATGAAGCGCCCTGAGAAGGGGCAAGACGGGGTACAGAAGCTGGTGCACTAGTAGCCTATTCTTGAGGTTGGGAATCTTTGTTCCCCTGTCTAGCATAAGGACAGTCTCTAAGTCTGTGGCCCTTCTTTCCATAACCAAAACAACCCCTCAGATCTTCAAAACACTCCCCGAGATGACTCCTACCATACTTAGCACTGGGAGTATAGCGGGGCCTATTACCAACACTATTTTGTGACCTAGGCTGGCTAAACTCTTGCTGCTCAGATCCATCTCTCTTGTTACCCCTCACTCGATCTCTCTCCCTAATCTTATCCGCCTGTATCTTTTGGGCATGCATTATCAACCTCGCCAGATCCATATCCCTATGCAATATCACAGTCCTACACTCCTTTAGTACCAACCCAGAAACACCGATAATGAACTTGCTCATACTAGCTTGGTGTCAAAAATCAAATGAAGAGCGTACTTAGCCAACTAGTTGAACTTCAAGCAGTACTCCTTAACAGTCATAGAGCCCGGCCTCAATTTTATAAACTCTTCAATCTTGACTCCCTCATCTCAAGTGGAAAGAAATTGTCCAAGAATATATCTTGGAACACCTACCAAGTCATATGATCAGTATCCTCACCTCAACCCTTCCTTCATGATACAACCCAGTCCATATGCTATGTCCTTTAACCTGTAAGATGCCAACTCAATATTTTCTTCCTCAGAAATATGCATCACCTACATGATCTTTCTCATTTCTTCCAAGTATAACTATGGGTCCTCACCTTTCTTGGACCCATAAACCTCTGGCGGATTCATTCGCATGAAATCATATAGCTTAGCCACGGCTACATTACCTCCCTACTAATTAGCAACTGTAGCCTAGTTATTGGACCGAACATTAGCGGTGACTACTTGGGCTAACGCCTGAAAGGCCGCTCGAAACTAGGCATGAGACACAATATCATTCAAAGAATCAATAGGTGGGGGTTGCTCATTATCATTCCTGGGGGCATTTGTTCTTATAAGAGGCATTTTCTGAAATAGAAGAGTACGAATTATTAGATGAGAGGGATATTTATAGGCACGATAGAATCCAAAAGAAATAAGTAACTTTTTCCTAAAATGTCTTTTAGCTTCTTGCTCATAGATGTGGCGCGCTACACATCGATGATCAGGACTTTATTCAACACGGTTTGTCAGAATCCCTAGGATTCCTTTAAAACCTTAGGCTTTGATACCAATTTTTTAAGGACCCGAAATCACCTCCCGGGACTTCACACGGTGCTTAAGGCTACAAGTAGCCCCAAGCTAACCCTTTGAGCCTATTTCTACTAATAACACTTATTTCAAGATAAAATAATTCAAACACTAGCATAGTCATATCATATGAAAGGAAATACGGAGAAAATACTCGGTCCAAATGACTAAGAAATACTGGAAACCTCAACATAACCATAATTTGATAACTAGTCTGACAAAGCCTCTACTAATCCATGAACTAGAGAGCCATTGGGATAAGTCCCCAGCTGACTCGAAACTAACTAAAAGTAAAAACATGGTCTCTCAAATGTAAAAATGTCTGAAGATAGGTCCTCGAACCATGAGGACTCACCACTGTAGGAATATAGATAGAGGTACTCGAAAGTCACTGATGAGGCTGGGACTGAGCACCTGAACCTACATTATAAGACAATATAGCACATAGAAGTATATGTGGATCAACACTTGGGAATGTACTGAGTATGTGGGGGTGTATGCATTTATATAGAACAACATCAATACTCGTTAATCAAATCATGCATGTAATAAGTAATGACTCACATGGCTTGAATAAGTATAAAATACAAAGCTTATGAATCATGTAAAATGGAACATCTAACGTAATCTTGTGAGTCATTATACTGTCAACTTTGAAATTTGTACTCTTCTCTTATTCTCATTACTCAAGGCTAAAGAAAACTTTAAGCAATACTTTCAACTCATGCATATGTCGTATGGAGAGTAAAACTTCTTCAATGCTCACGAACTCATAACTCTATTAAACTCAAATACTTGGAATTTGAAATCATATAAATTTGGAACATACTTGAAGGCATTTGATACACGTTAGGAAAATATCTCATTTCATGCTTTAGGGAAAAATACTCATATAAAGGGAAAGTATTTTAGTTCTAAAGGAAAATATCTTATCTCAATGGAAAATACTTTAGTTTAGGGAGGTAACTGATCTCGAAGTTTAAATGTCAAGGGAGGTTCTCTTAACTGCTATAAACCATGCGAGCTACATGGAGTCCAACATTTCGTCCTCCTAAGAAAGAGACCTCGCATTAGGGAGAGGCGTCATACTCTTGCCAGGGAGTATAACCTAGGTCCAGTGATCACTAAATAAAATTGGCCTCAGGACCAATATCAACTCGGTCTTTGGCCCAATAACAATCATAAACTCGGCCTCAGGCCTAACCTATGGTTACACGTAGTTTTGGGGTAAGAAACCATAGTAACTTATCCGCTCGGTGCTAAATACTACTCCGTTTATTTATCTCACTCATCTCATGAAAATCCACTTTAGAATAATCTCACGCTTCAATAAGAACCCAATAATCAAATCTGTAATCTCATGTAGTAGAGTAGATTTCAAAACTCAATGACCATTAGGTCAAAAAAATTCTCAATAATCTAAGAATACTCAAATCATGGGTGCTTATAGCACAATAGTTCATAAAATCTCAAGTATCAAGTAGGGTTAGTAACCCATAGTTCAATCCTAAGTTAAAACTCATCAAAAGCATAATAGATAGCATATAGATTCATAACTCATATAAAAATCTAGAAATTTCAGCAATTTATCTCAAAATCTCAAAATACTCATATATTTCAATGTTTCAAACATTTCAACTATCAACTTCTCAAGGATTAAAATCATGGGGTATAGACCTAGCTGCAATTTCTCAAGAAAATATGTAAAAATTGTGCCACTAGACTCTCAATTCAAGGGAAACATCAAAAGCTTGCAACCAATATTAATGGGTGAAAAACTACAATTCAATTTCATGTAAAATCTTATAAATTGCACAGAATTGTAGTTTAAATAAGGTTTTGGGTGCAATGGTGAAAGGATTACCCTTGTTCAAAACCCCACATACCTTGAATTAGAAGCTTTGGATGAACTCTCGATTTTGGAACTCTATTCGTACTCTTGAATGAGGGTTCTTGAATCCCTTGACTTGGAAACATTGAATCTTGACTCAATTTAGAAAATTAAAAGTGGATTCTTGACATTCTTGAAAGAGGTTTTGGATACTTAGGGTTTTTGTTGAGAGAAAAATTGAGAGAGACTTCATAGAATGCTTGTAAATGACCTTGATTTGGTGTTTGCACAATTTAATAGGCTTGGAAAAAGTCCAAAATGACCTTTTTAACTTCTGTACGAAGCTAAAAAAATTAAACTGGGAACCCGATTTCATAGGTCACCGCGACGTGCCATTATCGCGGTGGGTCACTGGAAATTGACAAATGGGAAATTGGTAGTCACCGCGATACGGAGCCATCATGTTATCCCACTAGTGGAAACTTGGAACTTCAACGCTATGCGTCACAATCATACTAGGACATTGGATATTAACTACTGGGAAATTAGGGTCCTCTGTAACGCGCCACTATTGCAGAGTTCCACTGGAAATTGATAATTGTCAAATAGGTCCTCTCCGCGATGTGCCGAGCACCAAAATGATGTTTTACGACTAGGACTTAAATTAGCCATAACTTCTTACCCGGGTATCAAATTTGGGTGAATCATATATCAACGAAAAGTTTATCGAATTTTCCATGTGATAAAAGTCAAAATTGGGAAAATTCTATATGGTTAATATGATACTCACTTAGGAAGTCACTTTTCAATCTTTAGGGCCAGAATCACGCCTCACTTGACACGCCCTAAGGTTCATTCTATGAGAGAATTTTGCGGGGTCTTACATACTTCCTTAGTTTTATTATGTTAGACTCTTGGATATGAATATGATAGTTGTTCCTTATTATCTCATTGACTAGTCATATGATTTCTGAACTCTTGGGTGTAGTTTTCATTCTGATTCTATGATGTATATATATGCTTTATCTTTGGAGCTCAGTTGGCAGTAGCCTACTGAGTACCATTCGTTTGATACTCATTCTACAGGTTTGCATCCTAAAGATCATAGTACCGGTTATCGCCGTTGATGTGTGCATCATGCGGAGCAGGCCTGGTTCAGAGACTTAGAGTGAGCTCCTGACGTTCGAAGCCTTACTTATCTCTCTCTTATGTATTAGAGTAGTCTCTAAGTTGTATTCAGAGATAAGTTATATAAGTTATATCAGCGTATTTCTCTTGATATTTTACTTTTATACTTTTTTCTATTTGAATCTCTTGTATTAATACCACCAGGTTTTGGGATTCTTCTATGTATTGATCTTTATTTCATATATTCTGCATTCTTTTTCTTATATTATTGAGTAGCCCATTACTAGCCGTTCTGGACTACGAGTTGGCTTGCCTACTAGTAGGTTATGGTAGGCACCATCATGACCCGAGGAAATCGGGTCATGACAATGAGTACCGAATGTGGTAACTGATTCTCTTGGATTGAAACAGTGCTCGAGGAACTGGCTGCTTTAGTAATTCTCAAAGCCGACTTCGAACCTGCTCTCATCTTGCTTTTTTTTTTTTTTCATTTTCAGAGATAGTCATATACATCAGATTCTATTATGTATTAGATGTTCTTACGCTAAGACTCTAGATTTTTAAGACATATGAGATTTCTTTCACATAACCATTTTAACTATATTTCTTATTGGCTTGACTTCTTGCTAGAAGTCTCTCATTGGTGATTGTTATTGTCAATTTCGTATTTCCTTTATCAGTTTGAGTGATTGGCTTAATTATTAAAATTGGGCTACGATAAGATCATCATGTATCATTTTTAGGTCGTGGCATATAAGAACGATAATTAGTCAAAAAGAACAGTCACAAATAAATACACCATGTAAAAAAATGTTGTTATCATTCTGTGTCTTCTCAAATCTATTTATTACTTGTGATGAAATGATAATGCTTGTTCGACATGCACCCTTTAAAACATTGGGCATAGATGGTATGACACCTCTTCTTTCAAAAATATTGAATACACTTTCTAGCGATATTTGTGAAGCCGTGAAAAGTTTCTTTCGCTTGAGATATTTGCTATCTTCCTAGAACCTGACCCTTATAACGTCGATACCTTAATTAAATCATGTAGGTGTTCTAATACCAAAAAAATGTGTCAAATAAGTCAAAATAAACAATAACACATAAACACACAACATAATTAATCAAGCATAAGATAAAAAAATTGTTTCCTTACATATACGTAAAATTATAGTTTTATAAATTGATTGCAAAGTGGTTACGACTTTTTCCTGCTTTTGCTGAAAATACTCTAGTTATGCATTACATATAGGACTTAGCTTAACCCGTTGTCACATATAAATGGTTTCATATTTGAAACAGAAATGACATTTTTATAGAACATGAAAAGAAAAATATATTGAATTCAATTTTTGTCTTAGATATGAATTTAAGAAGCTAATTTATATCTTTTCTTCTCAAGTGTGTGTGTATATATATTTTTTTCAACACGACAACTCAATCTTTTGCCTCATTTATTCTTGCTAGATAGTATGACTTTTTGTTCTTGACTAGAAAGATTTTCATAAATGAATGAGACAATTTGGTCTAGCCATTTTATTTATAGAACTATTTTATTGACTATTGCTTATAGTGCCCAAATTTTGGATGAGATTCTAGTAAGTATAGCAGAACTACTTTATCCGATGAAAACACTTCATGGGATTTAGATGGGATGAACATTATAGCATAAACATACAAATAAGTATATAAAAGATTTTACGAAATTCAAAAGCTAAAAGACGGAGATTTGATCCTATAATTCAAAAAATTTATAGAACAGCCATCCATAAACATCATATTTGATGGTTATTTTACATAAATATTTTTCATAAACGTGTCTTTCTTGCAGACGAACGACAACAAGAACATTGACAAGACAATGGGTGACCATCCCTACCGAGTGAAGTACATGTGAGCTCGGTGAGCTCCACGGACGGTATTGTGTGAGTCTGCTCGTGCGAAGTGGATACTCTATGACTCATGGGATCCGGCGCAGAATTTGATCCCGAGAAAAAGATTTGCTTATGATCTATCATCTTCGGAGAAATTGCCGGAGGAGAAGGAATATGCAATTGTTTGCATAAGTACTGAATACATCTATTTCCAAGTGCAAAGTATTAATATTAACAATATTAACATATGGCTCATCATACAAATTAAATTGCAAAATAAAATACCTTCCTTCCTCCCAACAAACATTTAACAAATAAAAATTATAAAAGAGGGTGTGCTTTCGAACCTAAATAGTGTATAAATAGTATTATAGGCATTGAGCCTAATTCTTAAGTTTAACAAGACAATAAAGTAATTGTGGGCCGTGTCCAACTAATTATAAGGAAAAAGAATTCCTAGAAGGTTGTAAGTGATCCGAGTTTGTGAAATTAGATAAACCCTTACCCCCAACCACTCTATTTATTTTTGCATTGTCTAAGATTAAATAATTGTGCCCTTTATGGTATATGTGTCTGATATTCTCTCTATCGTTAGAACAAAAAGTTTCATTTCTCCCTTGATCCGTCATAGAGATCCAATGTGAAGGTAAGGCTAGATCATATCAAATTGTTGAGAGATCAAATTCAACCTTATTCCTCGAAGAATTTTGACACATAGAGCCCGACTATTCAACACAAAACCTTCATTAATGGTTGATAAGGCAACTACGAGACATTTTGCTAACGGGAATCTTAGAAACGGTCCATCAAAATTAGACAATTTGAGATAGCAAAGGGACAAATCTGAGACTTAAATAGGAAGAAAAATTCATACAAAAAAGATATATGTTGTGAAAATATACTATAAAAGGATTTGAAAGAATGATCGTACTCTTTTTGTTGGCGAATAAGCTTCATCATTCTGTCCATTAGGACAACTCTATCTGCCCTAGGGTCTTCTGTCTCCATCTCATTACTTGTAACACAAAAATTAACACCACACAAGTTATATTGTAAAAACATTATTTAATTATTCATAGACAAACAATAATCTGAAAACTCAGTTTAATTAATTTATTTTACTTAAATAATAGCTATAATTAAGTGATCAAAAGATTATAGTGGCTAGTCACCCAATTTGTCCATCTCCATATAGAAGATTAATTTTCAAATATCTAGTTATTACTATTGTACATGACTATCTTGCAAGATACTATTTTTACAGACTTCACTTATTATTTAAGCTCTCACGTATAACTGAAAAATACATGGTTTGTCATATAAGAAGTTGGTTGAACGATTTGCACTCCTCACTTCTCACTCAAAGGTTGTGAGTTTGAGTTAAGAGGCAAAAATGGTGTGTGAAGCTCCTAGGAGAGTTAAAAATATAGAGTTGTTTTAGAGGCATGCTTTTGCCAAAAAATATATTTAAATTGGTCACTAAAATTAAGGTACCTGCTTTAAAATTCCGAGTCAAATTTATAAGGTATTTAGGTATTTAACTTATTACAAATATATGTATGTGCATCTATTTATTAATATAAATTTTTTAAAAATTGACTCTTATGGATTATAACTAGTCTACTTTATTTTAAATAGATTCCATTTTATCATATAAAGAAATCTATTTATAACAGGAAAACAAATAAGGCCTATTTATACATAAAAATTAATCGGAAAAAAATGCTAAATGATAAGTATCAATTACCTCATATTGCTAGTATTTCCATCATACATTTTGATCGTTGCAGGAAGCTCCAACTCTTCTTCAGGTGTTATTAGCTAATGAAAATTTCAAATAAAATTTTGTTGCCTTAGAATTAATGAACCATGGAAAACCTAAACAACTATATAGCTTCATTTACAATGAAACTAAAAAATTGAAATCAACAATGATAAAATTTCTACTAAACATAATCCCTAAAATTGAATATAGATACTTCTTACCGTACACTCCAGAGTTATGCTACAGATTATATCAGTATGGTAACATTTATCGTTACCTAGTTATGCATTAAATTAATGCACTTTATTTTGATATGATAATGAGGTAAAAATACATGGGTAATTACTTGTTCTTCACAATATTTGCCCTTTTCGTTAGTCTCTTCCTCAACTCCAAAGTTTGAAAATCGCACCCAATTCCCTTTTTCTTCGACAACTTGGCAGTGGGGGCATATCATAATCCCCCTTGCATTGAACTCGGACCCAATACAGTCTACATAAAAGGAAATAAAGATTAAGTGTTCTATGCAATGATACTATAGAAATTCATAACTAGCAAATTTCATAGTTTTTTCAAAAAAAAATTGCCTAAATAAGGAGATTGGTTAGAAATTAATGTGTTAAACGAATGAAACTGATCTTATGAATGTCAAACATTTAGATGAGATGGTACAAAAAAATAAAAAAAAAATTCATGCATTATCCTTTATCTTTTCTTCCTGAGACGTCCAACTTCTTCATTTCACTTTTCTTAATAAACTTACTCAAAGATTTTATCTAAAGGATCAAAGAATAAAATCTAATTTACTACTTGATTTATATGAATAAGTTTTTCTTAGAAGAAATTAAGGGGTTGTTTGGCCGTAAAATGTTTTTACTATCTTCCAGAATTGAACTCCGTAAAATACGTTTAGCCATAAAATTCCAGAAAAGTATTTTCACATTTTTCAAAATTTTCAAAAATAAGAAAATAATTGTTTTCACTTTTCCACTCGAAGTAACTCATAAAAAATAAAAAATAACTCTACTTATTTCATGGCCAAACACAACTCAAATTTTCAAATATCAATTTTCAGTTGGAAAACAAAAATGGCTTTTTTCTATTTTTACAATGAAATATGGCCAAATGTGTACTAAAAATCTCATGATCCAAAATTATTCAAGAAAAAACCTAATGAATCGGATAAATAATTCTTATGTTGAGTAAAGAAAGATCTATTTAGCTGCTAGAAAAAATAAAATAAACACACATGAATGAATTTTAAGAAAGGTGCTTATTTTTCTTGTTATTGGAGATCTACAAATATTTAAGTATATGTTACCTGTGTGAAATAAGTGTTCACAGCTAAGTTTTGTGATAGATCTCCCAGCATTGTCAATTACCTTTTCCAAACATATTCTACACTTAGGGGCATCTTTTATACTATTTGGAAAAATATTATTGGCCATGAAAAGAATTGTAGAAAACACTTAGTGAAATAAAATAAGAATAAAAAAGACAAATGAAGAATGAGGTGAAGCAATCGGCAGTTTTAAACACTATTTATAGAAAAAATCTAAACACTAATAAAGTAAAACATTAAATTGTATGAAAATATTTGGTATGATCCTCCAAATATAGTTAAGAAATTAAAATCATTTTAAAAGATAAAGAAGACTATTTTAAGAATAAATTTAAAGTGAAAACCAAGGTACCATTAATATCAACAACATATATGGTAAAATTTTTGAACAAATGATTGTTAAAATTAATTGATCAACTAAAGTTGCAAATTTTTGTTAGAATTATTTGTTTTGATCATTGTTCGTGCTCACACGGTAAAATAGTACAAATAATAAAAAACTAATTCGGTCACATATGACGAGTTTTCTTTTCCACGGCTAACATTTTAAATTTTGCGGAAATATCAGTCATGATGTTATAGGAAGATAAGTTCAAATCATGATATAAGATTAAAAAATGTTAATAAATTCATAAAAGAACGATATACTGTTTGTGTGGTCGTAAAGGCTCTTTGTCGTGCGTATTAGTTGAACAATAATTATTTTAGTCTGGGACGAAAACAATATCTCTACCTCACCTTCAAGGTAATGGTATGAACTGCATACATCTACACTCCTTAGACCCCACTTTGTTGGGAATATATACACTGGATATGTTATTATTGTTGTTGTAGACTTTAGTGCTTATAGAGAAAGTAAGGTTTATGTCTCCCTCTTTTTTGAAATATGTGTTAGAGTTTTTGACCTGAATTTTATTGATTCGGCCTAGAAAAATTCGCGGTGCGACCCATTTTTTGAGATTTTTTAGGGGTCCTATGGTAGTAGTGGAGGGATCAGGCCATGTCGGACCTGAATGTTTTTGGGCATAGGATTTATTTCTACGCTCGTATTATATAAGTGTGATTTAGTGGGTTGTTTTTTATGGTTTTTATCATACATCATTGAGACTTTCGTCTCCTCCTAGTATTCCTCTCCATAATAGGTCCTACTCCTCTGCCCGTGGTTTTTTCCATCAAAGGTTTCCACATAAAATCTGGGTGTTGTTCTTGTTTTTCTTTGTTTGTGGTATTTTTTATTCCTATCTGTTTCAATAGCAAACTGGAGTTAGAGCGCAAGTTTTTTTTCTCGGGGATGGCAAACATGAAGTATGATATTCTGCTGTTGGTCTGCAACACCAGATCTTTTTTATAACGGGTTAAGATATGGGTCGTCCAAACATAGATAGATTTGAAAAATGCTCAATTAAGGTTTGATAAGATGCCCTCATCGTGTACATAGGATGAGAAACAATGGAAGGATCGAAAGGCTCTATCTCATATACACCTTCATTTATCCAATCAAATTCTACAGGAAGTTTTGAAGGAGACCACTGTAGTTGCGTTGTGGTTGAAACTTAAATCGTTAAGTATGATAAAGAGCCTAATTAGTAAGTGGCATCTCGAATAATGAATTTATTCATCGCATGTCTAAGGATGCATCTTTGGAGGATCACCTACTTTATTTAAGAAAATCATCTCTGATTTAAAGACTCTGGAGGTTAAGTACGATGAGGAAAATCTAGGGTTGATTTTGGCGTGTTCACTGCCTGTATCATATTTGACCTTTAGGGATACGATTTTAGATTGTCGTGCTATCCTAACCTTAGATGAAATCTATGATGTGTTGTTCTCTAAGGAGAAGATGAAGTATCTTGTGAATGGGCCGGTAACTCAAGGAGATGGTCTCAATGTTTGAGAAAAAACTCATGAGGGGAACTCTGGAGGTGATGATAGGAATAGGTCAAAATTTAGAAATAGAAACAAAACCTTTAATTATTGCCAAAAAAAGGGTCATTTCAAATCTGAGTGTTATAAGTTACAGAATAGAAATAAAAGGGAATCTGAAAAACAAAAAGGAAACCAACTAGAGAAGTTCGGTGAAGCCAGTGTTATTGAAGATAGCGCTAGTGCTGGAGAACTCTTGGTAGTCTCTAGTGGTAACTCCAAACCCTTTAAGGATTGGATTCTTGATTCATCTTTCACATTTCATATGTGTCGCCATCGGGATTGGTTTACAACATATGAAATGGTCTCTAAAGTTGTTGTGTTGATAGGAAATAATACACCATCTAAGATAGCTGGTATTAGAACAATCAAAATTAAGATGTTTGATGAGGTTGTGAGGATACTTATGGTGTGTGGTGTGTCCCAAAACATAAAGGAAATCTCATTTCCTTGAGTACCCTTGATTCGAATGGATATAAGTACAATGGTGAAGGTAGATTCCTGAAGGTTTGCAAAGGTGCTTTTGTTGAGATGAAGGGACAGAGAAAGAATGCTAATTTTTATGTCTTGCAAGGCTCTATGGTTACAGTTGATGTAACTATTTCTACTTTCTCTCTATCAGATAGTGATGTTACTAAACCTTGGCATATGCTTCTGGGACATATGAATGAAAATAGATGGTTGAACTAAGGAGGAGAGGAGTTCTTGATGGCCAGAGTGTTACCTAACTGGAGTTCTATAAGCACTTCATTTTTGGGAACAAGAAGAGAGCCAGATTCACTAAGGGCATCCATAAGACTAAAGGCACACTTGATTACACTCATTCTGATCTCTGGGGTCTTTCTAGAGTACCTTCTAGGGAAGGTGCTAATTATATGTTAACTATTATTGATGACTATTCTTAAAAGTTTGGGTGTTCTTCCTGGAGCAATAGAATAATGTGTTTCCTTTTTCAAGGAGTGGAAGACTATGATTGAAAAACCAAATAGGGAAACATGTAAAATAGCTTCGGACTGATAATGGTTTAGAGTTTTGTTCTAATGAATTTAATGTTTTGTGCAAGTTGGAAGGAACTATGACGCACCTAACAGTTCGTCATACTCCACAGTAGAATGGTGTGTCCGAATGAATTAATAGGATTATAAGGGACAAGGTATGTTGAATGCTCTCTAATGCTTGTTTACCCAAGTCTTTTTGGGTCAAAGCTGCTTCCACATCTTGTCTTCTTATTAACCAGTCTCCTTTAGTCGCGATTGGTAAAAAGACTCCACAAGAGGTATGGTTCGGTACTCCTTCTAGTTACTCTGATTTGAAGATATTCGGATGTCCTTCTTATACTCATGTTGATAATGGAAAGTTAGAATGTAGATCTGTCAAGTGCTTTTTTATGGGTTATAAGTCTGGTGTTAAATGATATAAGCTTTCGTGTCTAGAAAACAGAAAAGTTATAATTAGAAGGGATGTTGTATTCGATGAAACTGCCATGTTTCGTCCCACCTCCTTTAAAGAATCTAGTGTTTCGCCCCAAGATGAGCCAAGTGACATGAATCAGAAAAAGTTAAGCACTCACGCTGAATTGCATATTGAAGCAGAGTCCACACTAGTGCCTACTTCTTAGCCTACCCGAGCCTACTATTTGCCTATCATATTCAACATCATCAAGGAATCAAAATTTATCCAAATTTACTTTTATCGAGACCAATCCCTTCCCGCATTCATTTTCAAAATAATTAATCAATTCTTCGACTACCAATCCAAATTTCCACATTCAAATCCAACATCAACCAACACAAAGCAAAGATTCAAACATGTCAAACAATAAATCATTCACATTCACGTAAAAATTAAAGAGAAAGGAGATAGAATTAAATCTCAATGCCGCTTTAAAAATCAATATATTATTGCCATTAGATCTGGTATAATTCGCGTCCTAAATACTCGATTTGAACCTCGACAACGAATAACTTCAACTCAGAATATAGAAAAACCAAATGGATAGATTTAAACAAATCAAAACAACGTCAATACGAATCCACCAAATTGCCAATTTTTACCATATTCTGATGGATGTCGCTGGAATTGGACAAAAACAAGTCAAACTCGACTATTTCATGTCGGATTTGAATCAAATTGGAGGTGTACAAACTATTCTTACCCTGTCAAAATTCCAACGACCCTACTGGTGATGAAACACTTAGCAAAACCTGGTGTCGGTACTATTTATGGTAAGAACCCACCGAAAAAAGGGTTACTCGCCGGATCTTACGCCTTTTCACTCTCTTATATCACTCAAATTCCTCTCTCTACTTCCTTTTCTCTTCACTCATTTCTCTCTCACTCACTGGTATGTGTGTATCTTTAATAGGCAGTGGTGTGTGTGTATGGTGTATATGCGATGGTGGGTGTCGTTGTATGTGTTTTGTGATGGAAAGAAAAAGAAAACCCCCTGTTTTGTGTGTGTATTGTAAGATTGTATATGGGTATGTGAAAATGGAAATGGTCAGTGTCCCCCCTTTTCAGTGATGGAGCAATCTTTGTATATATTGTGTGTGTGTGAATTTATTAGTGGCGGCCCCCTAGTGTATTGGGCTGGTGTATGTATATGTGAGGCATGTGAATAAAAGAGTAGGTAGGGGGTCATGCGGGTAGGGTATGGGGATAGTGTGTGAGATAAGGGTAGGTTTTTAGGATGATTAGAACAAGATAAAATTTGTCAAAGATCTGTTAAGGGTTGTTAATTTTTTTTGTATTTTTGTGGGGTGTAATCACATGGGTGAGGGTGTATGATAACGTGAGGTAAAAGTGGATGAATTGGGTTTTGGGAGGGACAAAATTAGGTTTCTACATCATGTTCCTTTTTGGATGTAAACACAAAGTGTTTTCAGACAAAAAAATAGACAACGAGATCAAATTTTGACCCGACCATTATTCAAGGAAAGAAATAGAAGGAAGAAGGGAACCCGAGTCTTGACTTTGGACATCCTAATTACCCAATTTGTGAAGAAATAAAGTCACAGGTATATCAAAGGGTTGGACAGAGAGAGACTATACTGAGTTGGAGAGTCGAGTGAGGCCCTGTCTAACTTGCCATTATATCATCCAATTCTTTAGGTAGGCTCCCAACTTTCAATTTCATCACCCTATGCTTCAGGCGGGTTTCTGAATTTCAATATCATAACCCTTTTTTCAGGCGGGCTCCTGACTTTCCATTTCATCACCCTGTTCTTCAGGAAGGCTCCTGACTTACAATTTCATCACTTTGTTCTTTAGGCGATCTCCTGACTTGTAATTTCTTCACCCTGTTCTTCAGGCAGGCTCCTCACTTGGAATTTCCTCACCCTATTCTTTAGGCGGGCTCCTGACTTACAATTTTATCATCCTGTTCTTCAAGCGGGCTCCAAAATTTCAATATAATCACACTATTAGTCAAGCAGGCACCTGACTTTTAATTTCATCACCCTTGTTCTTCAGACGGGATCCTGACTTTCAATTTTATCACCCTGTTCTTCAGGCGGGCTCCTGACTTGCCATTTCATCACCCTGTTCTTCAGGCGAATTCCTGACTTTTAATTTCATCACTTTATTCTTCAGGCGTCCTTCTGACATGCAATTTTTAACATTCTATTCTTTGGGTGAGCTCCTAACTTTCAATTTCATCTCCCTGTTCTTCAGGCGGGTTCCTGACTTTTAATTTTCATCACCTTGTTCTTTAGGTGGGCTCCTGACTTTCAATTTCATCACCCTTTTCTTGAGGCAGGATCCTAACTTTCAATTTCATTACCCTGTTCTTCAGGCGGGTTACTGAAACCACATCAAAACTAGAAAGAAAATTATCCCAAACCAATGTTATGATAAAGAAAGACTTTCTTCTTTTCTCAAAGTTATGCCCCATTTTTCAGGAGGATCCTGAACATAAAGTAAATTCCCATTTTTTAGGAAGGTCCTGAACATAAAGTGAATTCCCATTTTCCATGATGGTCCTGAACATAAAGTAAATTTTTATTTTTCAGAAGGGTCCTGAACATAAAGTAAATTTCCATTTTCCAGGAGGGTCCTGAACATGAAATAACTTCCCATTTTCCAGGTGGGTCCTAAAAATGAAGTAATTCCTATTTTTTAGGAGGGTCTTGAAATCCAAAATAAAAACTAGAATGAAAATTATTCCAAATTAAGATTATGATAAAGGATGATATCGTTTTGAAAGCATGGTCTCATTTTCAAGCAGGGTCCTGAACAGAAAGTAAATTTTCATTTTTCAGGAGGGTCCTGAATGGAAAAGGGAATTCCCATTTTCTAGGAGGGTCCTAAACATGAAGTAAATTTCCATTTTTTAGGAGGGTCCTGAAAAGAAAGTAAATTCCCATTTTCTAAGAGGGTCCTGAATAGAAAGTAAATTTCCATTTTTTAGGAGGGTCCTCAATAGAAAGTTAATTCCCATTTTCCAGGAGGTCCTGAAAATGAAGTAAATTCCCATTATTTAGAAAGGTCATGAACATAAAGTAAATTCTCATTTTTCATGAGGGACCTGAACAGAAAGTAAATTCACATTTTCCATGGTGGTCCTGAACATAAAGTAAATTCCATATAACATGAATTACTTTTAATTTTTTTGTTGCCCCAGTTTTCCTCAAAAGCTTTTGCGGGGGCAAACTCAATCATAAAAACTTGCAACAGTGCATAATGCAAAGCTGAATCAAGATTCTGATCAGCAAGTTCACTTTCGGGGATGAAATTCAATGGCCAAAACCAAAATGTTCCTCTCTTAAGAGTGAAAGTGAAAGGTCTTTACTACAGTGCATTAACGGTTCAAATTAGGAAGTTCGGTTCCTAGATATGAGACATGAAAGAACCAAATTAGAGAATTTATCTCAAAGGGGTACAAGATGATGAGTTTTACCACAATTGGGATTACCAAACCTGTACAACGATACTGCATTTACAGAAATAAGGAATTTTACCTCTAGGTATTTTTGCTTTGAAGCCCTTGATTAGAAGGTCGTAATTGTTCTTGTTTATACAAAGAAAACTTTTTAGTTTAAAACAGGGTGGCTGGCTTGTGGCTTTGGCATTTGAGGAGATTTCTCTTGCACTTGTCCCATTTAGATCTTGTTTTCAATCATTAGCATCTTCCATTGCCTTGTCGCACCGTTGGTCCAAACTCTGAATATTAAGAGTGACTCTGAAGCAAACACAGTATCTTTGTTTTGCTATAATTCTCAAACAATCCCCTTTAAATCTTGGTATTTCCATGAATTCACCCTATTTGTGTGTTGATAACAACCTTCTGCATGCCTTGTTCTGACTAGCAATCTTGTTTCTTTCCTGTGCTGGCCCTTTGTCTTGCTTTGTGAAATTGAAGAAGCTGGCAGCCAATTTTGAAATCTTTTCTCATTTGTTTTGACATGGGGTTGACTCAAAGATAAGAGAAAAAATCGCAATGATTTATTTTTTACTTAGATAACTGACTCAAGAAAAGAAAACAAAACAAAAACATAAAGAAGAAAGAAAAGACAATAAACGTCCCCATTTGAAACAAAGAAATGAAAATTTATCTAAAATAACATTCAACTCTAATGATTATGCCATGCATCTTGGATTAATCTTTCGGATCTTTCCATCCACATTGTCTACCATTTATTGTTGAGTTATGGTCTTGGAACTGACTTGCTTCCCTAGGTCAATTACATTTAAGACCTCATTCTGCTAGTGGTGCTTTGAAGGGTTCTCGCCAATAAGCCTATATCATTTTCTTTTTCTCAGCTCACCATTGCCTTACGATGTTTGTGAGGGTTTTTCACCATTGAGACTCTCATTTTTATCCTCTCAACTCACCATTTTCCTATGGTGTCCATGAGGATTTTTCACCAATGAGACTCTTATTTTTATTTTTCTAAACTCACAGTCGTCCTATAGTGCCCATAAAGGTTTTTACCAATAAGACTCTCTCATTTTTATCTTTCTTGACTTACCATCACCTTATGGTGCCCGTGAGGATTTTCACTAATAAGATTCTCTAATTTTTACTTCTCTCATGATTCCTTATGGTTAAGAAGGCAAGTAGTTTCCAAAATACATCATCATATCCCTTGCATGCTTAGCCTTAACCTTCTTAAAGATTGATCTAAAGGTCTTTCTTTAGTTGTAACTTGTTTTTTTGATAGAGTTCGAAAGAAAGGATGGCATGAGGCCCAAACGACACTTGAAGCGGGTTAGGACTTACAACTTTTGGAATTGACTCAAACAATGAGGATTAACCCATGCCCCAATTTCTTTAGCTAGGTGACTCTAAATTATTTATTTGGTTGGACCGAGCCCAGAGTAGGGCAGCCTACGTATCTCACTCTTGAGAGAGAAGAATCAGGTCGCATGTAGTTCTGATAGCTTGTTCTTTCTTTTGATATGATTTTTCTTTCTTTCTTTCATTTTCTTTTATTGGCTCTTTTTCTCTTTGGGACTTTTCTGACTTTATCTTTCTTGACTTTCTCCTCTTTCTTTCTTTTTGGACATATTTTTTCTTTTTTTTGGTTGTTGCTTTTTTTGAAACTTTTCTAACTCTATTCTTTTGCTTGACACTTTTATTTTAAGCATTGTTAACTCTATCTTGATTCCAAAAGAGGGGTATGAAAGAAAATAAAAATAAGGCTCAAATGGGGTAAACAAAGGATGACACAATATTTGGATAGCAGAATGAAAAGCTTTCATTATATAAATCCTTGAAAATACAAGTACATATCATGCAATATGAAAAGATAAGTGATGATCATTAGTGACTCTTTAACAATACTAACTTTAACTGAGCATGTGTGCCACCTCTTCTTCTACACTTGTCAGACATACAACTCCACCATTGTTGTATATCCCTCATATTGAATGACTTATGCTTTCATGGATTTAATTTTTTTTTTGTTCCTCGAGATCACACATCCGCTGTTTGACCTAATTAAGCTAGGATTTTCAATTAAAGACCAATTTATGCTTGTGATTCTCAAATTAATTGTCTTAATTTTTAAAGAAGACTTCAACATGGTCACCAAATGTGTCAACACTCTATCAATTTTCTCAGATGCTCTTTCTAACTTTAGCCTTCTGATTCAAAGTTCATGCTTAAACTGAATTTTAAGATCTGGCTGAAAATTCCTCAAGCATGTCATATCACTAGAGCCAACATAAAATGTACTATGTAAATAAAACCAACAAACAACACATATTTAAAGCACAAAGGAAAAGGGGACATTTTATTTAGTTAAAATAAAATATAGAGGGGTTTAAACATGAATAACAAAGAAACAAAACAAGATAGATTCTGAACTACAATCCTAAGATAATTCGGAAAACAAAAAGGAAAATAAAATAAACTACCAACAATCATCCCTCGTAAGGAGAGAAGTGACTTCCCAATTGCTCAGCCTAACATATTAGCCACTAGTTTGCATATCATCATGACTAGAGCTTCCCTTACTATCAATGTTCTGCACCATAATTGATCCATCTTGAATAAACTTTTAAATTTCTCTTTTCAAATCTCGACAATCTTCAATACTATGACCTTGAAAATCAGAATGATATGCATATCGTACATTAGGATCAAACTTTCTAGAACGGGGATTAACAGTGTGCCCAAGAAGAGGAGTGATCATGCCCCATTGTACCAATCTCTGAAATAAGCTGGCATACGACTCTCCAATTGGTGTAAAGCTATCCCTCGATTTCTTTCTCATTTCATTATTTTGCCTAGATCTAAAATTGGTCCTAGAAGGTCTTTGGCGTGTTTGTGGAATTGGAAAATGACTCTGAAGAGTTGGTGCACACCATTTTGAGTAAGAAGGAAGTTAGACATATGGTTATGCGCAATATGCTAGATATGGAGGTGGAGAAATGGAGTATAATGGATTTTGGGAGTGATTATAGAGATCTTGGGTATGAATTTGGGCTTGAGAATAACGGTAACGACGACATCGCCTTTTTGGATGTGCCCGTTCTCCAACTAAACTGGTAGATGTATCTTTCTCACTCCCAAATATTCCATGGATTCCCAATATCTATTTTTCTGCTCAAATTTTTATATGTTAAGGCTTGGAGGAGAGTTATCACTTGAATACATGCCCCAGTCTTTGTATGAAACATCTTCACAGCCCACAAGTCCCAAGGAACATTTCATATCATTTTCTGCACTCTTTATTTTTCCAACAATTTTCTTTGGCTCTTCTAATACACATGGCTTCTTCTTAAGAAATTTTAGTGGCCCAATTAACTTAAAAGTAGGCTCAGGAGTATAACAATGATCACCAAGAGTACTATAAATTGGTTCACTAGTTGCATGGGGAAGCACAACCGTTGGGCGGCTAGCCAATGTGCAAGTCTTAGCAGAGGATTGAGCAATAAAACCACAGATGACATATGGTGCTGTGAATATAGTAGGATTATGCTGAGGAGCTAGAGAAAGTGTGGTGGAAACATTGAGATTATTTTGGCATGGAATTAATTCTGAGGCATATCGTGGTGCATCAAAAACATTAGGACATGGAGCTTTCAATTATGATAAAAAAACTCAGGGTATTTGTGGGGTCAATAGTAAGGAATGGACGAGAAGGCAACCCACTAACCCAAGATCGATACATTTCCATCATTTGTTGCCTTAGTCTCAAATTCTCTTCCTTTAAACTTTCATTTTCTTGATTTTTTGTTTGATCCATGATGTCACTCTCTATATCCTTGTTGGACATAGCTAATCATTCCTTAGATTTGGTGTGATATGAAGGACCATCCAGGATTCCACAAACCAACCACCTTAAACTAACTGAACAAGAGATAACAAATGCGTTAGAGTTCAACATTTTTTTTCAAAACCTCTCTTATTTTTTTTCTTTTTGAAAGTATCACTGAACCCAAGAATGGTGCATACGTAATTCACTCCTGAGAGAGGAGAATCAGGTGTATATAGTTCATGAAGTCTTGCATAAATGGCCAATTAAACTCTTTTTCCCTTCTTTTTCTTTTTTATTAAGACTTTAAAAGAAAAGAAAATAATAAATTATCAAAAGAATTGACGAAAATCTTTTTGCATTTTTTCTGTTTAAATTCCCAGCACAAAATGAAATCTATGATTACCAAAGAAAATCTTTTTGGGTTTTCAATTTTAAATTTCATATGAAAATGAAAATTGGAACTATTAAAGAAATTTTTTTTCCGGTTTTCTTTTAAAGAATATATTGACACCTACTCTAATAAAGAGTGAAAAAAATCTTTTTGAATTTTTTAAATAAGATCCCCAAACCCACAATAGTCTGTCTACGTATCTCACTCCTGACAGAGGAGAATCAGGGGTGCGTGGTTCGTCCTGATTGGACAATTAAGGATTAGATAACAAACTAAAACTTAACTTGAGTGATACAAATATAAACAGGCGATGAAAGACAAATCTTTTCGGGTTTTTAATTTGATACATCACACAAAATGACACCAACAACTATGAAAGAAAAAATCTTTTGATAATTTCGTTATACAAAGTATACAAAACTTCTACCATTTTTTTTTTTTGAATTTTACTTATTAAAAAGCTCCTAAAAAATATTTTTTGAAATTTTTGAATTATGAATGCATGCTAAAGGAGATAAAAGGGAAAATCTTTTAAAGGTTTTTTTGTTTTTGACTAAATGCATGAAAAAGGTAAGAAAATCTTTTTGAATTTTTAGATTGTAAAAAATAAAAGCAATAAAGAACTCTAAAAAACTATGAAACTTTTTTTTCATCTTTTTTCCCTTTTTTTTTTTATTTTTCCATGCCTATACACCTTTATTTAATTCTAGCACATGCTTTTCTCAAAACCAGTCTATCAAATTATCATGTTACCCTCAGAGATGCAAAATTTAGCACGTAGGGATACTTTAGTGGTAAGTTTCCTACAAAGGACCAAGTAGGCCCATCTAGGTATCAATATGATGCACATGACCATGACCTAAAGGATGACCTAAGCTGGGGTTTACTAACAAGGCTGTTCGGGGGAGCGTGTGGTCTATAGTGGCTACTTTACTTTCCACGTACTCCATACCAGCCAACGTTACCCCCTCCAAAAATAAGAGTGACTCAACTATAGGTCATGTACACAGTGTGTACTACAGAACTTGTTGTAGAAAGAATTGACTCGGGTTATGCACATGATTCCAGATATAAAGCGGTAACACATAAGAGAAAAACTCTAAACAAAGAGCACGTAGGCACTCAAAAGCAATAACACAAACGATAACACAAACAACGTTTATACAACCATGATGTCAAATTAAGCCTATACAACTCCAAAAATAAGCTCGAATTTTGAAAAATCTTCAGTAGAGTCATCAGAGAGGTCACACCCCCTTTTACAACAAAAAGATAGGATTTTAAAGTTTGAAAGGATTTTTATTATTAAGTGACAAAAGATAAGAATTTATTTCAAAAAAAAAGAACTTTTACATTTTTTATTCAGATTCGCCAGTTGACATAAATCTGGTGTGCCAAGTCACCTTTGAAAAATCCTTTTTCAAAAATGATTTAACTCTAAAACTAATCCGCGAACAAAGATTTCGGCTAAGGAATTCTGTTGACCTAGTGGAAGGTTGTAACACCCCGATTTGCTGAACCAGAATGCTACACGGTGGTCATGACCTCGAAGGACCATAAGCTAACCCATGATTGATATCTGTACCTATATACAGCAAATCAAGATATAATAATATGGAATACATAGAACTGTAAGGCCATAAGGTTCAACTAAATACAATCATGTGAGTGAAAATACTCAAAACAACTCAATCTGAAAGCTAAGTCTGAACTTAAATCTGAACATAAATCTGAAAGCCTCTAAACTATCTAAATAAAGAGTTAAAGGAACAAGTCTCCAACTAACTTCGTAGAACTAAATTGAAGAAATAAATAAATGTATCAAATCATATTGTACTCAAATTAATGAGGACTCACTGTGTCTCTACGACTGGAATGCTACCGCTACT
>NW_025896065.1:998199-1055786 GCF_002878395.1 Capsicum annuum
CTACTGCAGGGATGGAGCTTGTGTCTCAAAACCTATGGTGTAACATGAAAAGAAAGCACCATAGTGCAAATGCGTCAGTATAACTGGAGTACTGAGTATATGAGGAAGGTAGGCTGAACATAAAGGGTTTCATGCATGAACAACATTGACTGAGTAATATGAACGTGGGAGTGCAAACACACATATATAGAAACTGGGATCATGAATACGTGATAGCATGACCTGTAAGCTAATACATAGTTTACTGATAACTGTCATGACTGATACTGAAACTGATAACATAGACGACTGTATCTGACAGTCCTGTATATACCAAAATATGAAGAATGCCCTGAGTTCATTTATGGAGACTGATACTGAAATTATGGGAAGTAGTATTTAACTGACATGCCCCATGTATGATGTTATGGCTAAGCTGGGGTCCAATCTCTGCCCCAACTAGAAGGGTGTCAATATCGTGCCACGGGTAATGATAGCCTGTGAGTGACCCTTATCTGGCGGGTACTCAATGAGAACGGTGGGAACCCTAAACTGATGGGTTAAGCCACCTCATCAACCTTAATCTGATGGGTTAAGATGTCCCAACCTACACTGGCTACGTAGTTCTAGAACACAATAATGACTACTAAGAATCACACCCTGAACTGGCGGGTGAGTTCCCATCCTTGGGTTTATTCGGTGCTAACCTCTACTCCCATCTGGAGGGACTGTACATGAATAACTGACTGTGCATGACTTAATCTTACTGAATTTTATTGATTGGCGGAATGTTACTGATATCTAACAACTGACTAAGATCATAAGGTTTTCTTGAGTCATATGACTGACTGAAGTCTGTGGAATCATAGCTTGAGTTTGGATATCGTGAAACATGACATCGCTCTAGGCACACAGCAATAGTTTTCAGGTACAAGCACTCCCAGGACTCGATAGAAGGAAACTGACACACATGACATGACTTGATCACAAGATTTGAATCCACAATTCACAATATCATAAGTAAGGCTTTCATAATAAGAATAATTCTCAACAAACTATCATATGATCGGGAATGCACACAATATGTATATACTTGCATGGCTTCAATAACATGGTCATTCCATATTGTAACAATATCATGAGCATCTCGTACAACTTCTTTAATTCAAGACAATAGCACGGGATCACGTTGAACATAAACTTAGAACATGGAATAGTCATTTAGGACTTATTATGTCATAAAAGCATGATTTCTATTCGCTTAGGTATTTTCACAAACACCTTACATTCACATCTTAGGCATGGGTGGATTTATCAAAATTACAAATATTCAACCACCAATTTCACATATTTATACGTTAAATACCACCATATCCTCACAATAAAAATACAAAGATCCCATCTTAGACATCATCAAACTCCAACCATATGAATATCAACCACCAACAATATAAACATCATAATACAAAATTTAGAAGATGGTTCTTGATCTTCATGGACGAAAAGAGTCCATAAATTAACTTACGCATACCTAGTTACGCAACCCTAGTCGTTTTTCTCTTTTAGTGCTCTTGGATGATGAGCTTTGAGATGATAATAGGGTTGTAATATGTTTAGAAGCTATATATTTTATAGGGTTAAGTTTAGGGATGTGACTTAATTCCCCTTAAAATAACTCAAAACGGAGTGTTTTCGACACCTGGAACTGACTTAGGCCGCGCCCAAGTGATTGCCTAAGCTAGGTTGGGCGGCACCTAACCAATCGCCTATGTTTGGTTGGGCGACGCCTAACCAATCGCCTATTCTTACTGTCTCTCACGAAAATGGGTATAACTTTTTGCTTGGGTATTAGATTAAGGCTAAATTGTTATCCTTGGAAAGATAATTCGATTCTATACAATTTGGTGGGTATAAATAAGACAAAATACCACATTAACATCAAGTTATGCTAGTTCAAATATAAACCTTGCAAAATCAAACACTAAAACTTGATGGATTCAAAAATCTCTTAGCTTGTATTACCTTAAGTGACTCATATAAACATTCTTAATGCATTATAAGCTATCCTATCACTAGGATATTCATTGTAAGTCATGTACTCAAATATGAATCACAGGATAGTAGATTTCATATGTAGGAATACTTATTCACTTCCTAGCTTAGAAACATGTGGGGTATTACAAAGGTGTTAGGCATCCCTCAATCTCGTGGTTCAACAACGGTCTCTTGGTGGAGCCTATCAGCTAATTTGACATTACGAATGTATAAACCACACAAAAACACACAAAACAATCAAACAAACAAACAAACAAAACAAATCTAAAATTATAGTGTCCAGTTCAATTATTACAACCCGAAATAAAAAAGGTACTGAAAAGTAAACCTGAACTAATCCTAAACTACACTCCAATTCTTTACCCGTTTCCTTGGGCCTTCATCACGAATGTCTTCCGCCAATATAATAAGTCGGGGAATTCCCCGGTGAATAAATACAATATGTCTCGTGGCATTTCCCGACTAAATGAATACATTTTCAAAGGTAAGAAAGACAAACCATTCCACAAACATTCCAAACACTCACACAATTCAAAAGTTCTAAATTTTCCTACCAGAGCCTACTATTTGCCTACCCAGCTTAACCTAACATAATTCTATCACATTCAACATCATCAACGAATCAAAATTTACTTTTATCGAGACCAATCCCTTCCTACATTAATTTTCGATATAATTAATCAATTCTTTGACTATCAATCCAAATTTCCACATTCAAATCCAACATCAACCAACACAAAGTAAAAATTCAAGCATGTCAAACAATAAATCATCCATATTCACGTAAAAATTAAAGGGAAAAAAGATAGAATTAAACCTCAATGCTGCTTTCAAAATTAACATATTATTCTCATAAAATCTGGTAGAATCCATATCCGAAATACTCAATTTGAACCTCGACAACTCCAACTCCAACGCAGAATATATAAAAATCAACCATATAGATTTAAACAAACCGAAACAACATCGATACGGACCCCCCGAATTGCCACTTTTTACCATCTTACAATGGATGTCACCGAAATCAAATAGAAACAAGTTAAACTCGACTATTTCAAGTCGGATTTGGATTGAAACAGAGCTGGACAAACTATTCTTACCTTGCTAGAATTTCAGTGACCCTTGTGGTAACGAGAAACTTGGCACAACCTGGTGTCTGTACTATTTTCGATGAGAACCCACTGGAAAAAGGGGTTACTTGCTGGATCTTACTACTTTTCTCTCTCTCATTTCACTCAACTTCCTCTCTCTCCCTCCCTTTCTCTTTACTTATTTCTCTCTTACTCACTGATGTATGTACGTCTTCAGTAAGGAGTAATGTGTGTCTACAGTGTATATGCGATGGTCGGTGTCGCTGTATGTGTTTTGTGATGGAAAGAAAAAGAATACCCCATGTTCTCTATGTGTATTATGAGATTGTATATGGGTATGTGAAAATGGAAATGGTCAGGGGTCCTCCTTTTTTTGGTGATTGAGTAATCTGTGTATATATTGTGTGTGAAAATTTGTTAGTTATGGGCCCCTAGTATATTGTGCTGGTGTATGTATATTTGAGATGCGTCAATAAAATAGTAGATTAGAGGGTCACATGGGTAAGGTATGGGTAGTGGGTGAGATAAGGGTAGGTTGTTAGGATGATTAAAATAAGATAAAATTTGTTAGAGATTTGATAAGGGTTATTAATTTATTTTGTATTTTTGTAGAGTGTAATCACATGGGTGAGGGTGTATGATAACGTGAGGTAAAATGGATGAATTGGGTTTTGAGAGGGACAAAATTGGGTGTCTACAGGAACATAAAGAGTTGAAAATGCTAGGTACAAAGCAAGACTAGTTGCTAATGGTTACAATTAGGTTCTTGGTGTTGACTTCATAGATATGTTTTCTCCAGTTGTAAAGCATCGTTCGATTCAAACCTTACTTGGTATTATGGCCAAGAACAATCTTGAGCTTGAGCAGTTGGATGTCAAAATTGCATTCTTACATGGAGGACTTGAGGAGGACATCTATATTCAACAACCAGAAGGTTTTATAGTGTCAGGAAAGGAGGACTGTGTATGTTTGTAGAAAAAGTTCCTTTATGGCTTAAAATAGTCGCCTAGACAGTGGTATAAGAGGTTTGACTCTTTTATGAGTTCTCAAATATTCTGGAGGAGTAGTTATGATAGCTATATCTATTTTAAAGAGATAAGTGATGGTATGGTCGTGTATCTTTTCTTGTATATTGATGATATGTTGATAGTAGAAAATGATATGAGAGAGAATAAAAGTCAAAGTCCAACAAAGTAAGAAGTTTGATATGAAGGATCTAGGAGCAGCAAACAATATCCTTGGCATTTAATTTTGAGGGATAGAGAGAAGTGTAAGTTATACTAGAGTCATAGAAGAGATATTGTGAAAGTGTTTCTCAGGTTAAATGTGCAAAATACCAAACCTATTAGTACTCCATTGGCAGCTCATTTCAGCCTCTCTGCCATGTTATCTCTAAAGACAGATGATGAACGTGACTACATAACTCAAGTTCCATAGTCTAGTGTCATTGGGTTTTTTATATACGCGATGTTGTGTTCTGAACCAAATTAATCATTGAGTCAATGACATTAGCAGATACATGGCAATCCTTGGAAAGAACATTGGAAAGCAGTTCAGTGGAGTTTCAGATACTTGCATGGTTATATAGATATTTGTTTGCAGTGTGGGAAAAATAGAGATGGAGTGATCAAGTATTGGAGACCTTTACAAGAGTAGATCCCTTAAAGGCTATATTTTCACCATTGGTGTTTGTGCTTTTAGTTGGAAAGCTACTTTATAGACTACGGTTGCTACGTCAACTACCAAGGTAGAGTACATGGCTATTACAGAGGTTTGTAAGGAAGTTATTTAGTTGAAAGGTCTTCCTAGTGAACTTAGCAAGGACTTACAGATTACTAAGATCTTTTGCGACAGTTACAGTGTTATATTCTTTACAAAAGATCAGATGTTTCACGATAGGATGAAGCACATTGACCCAAATTTTTTTTATTCAACCCTGAAAAATTTGTCATGCAACCCATGTTTGAGATTTTTTAGGGGATCTGTGGTTGTAGCAGAGGGATTGGGCCATGATGGACTTGTATGTTTATAGGCATAGGATTTATTTGTACTCTCGTATTATATAAGTACAATTTAGTGTTATTTTTGGTGGTTTTATCATACGTCATTGAGAATTTCATCTCGTCCCTGTATTTCTCTCCATTATAGTGAATTTCCTCCTCCTCTACCCGTGGTTTTTTTCATCAAGGGTTTCCACGTAAAATCTGTGTTTTCTTCTGGTTTTCTATTGTTTGTGGTATTGCTTATTCTTGTCCATTTCACTAACACTCTAATTTTGGTCATAAAGCAATAACAATCCATAAGCGATAGCAAAACATTTAAACTCAAGCTTTTAATCATCCATTTGAATAGCCTATAATACGTCAAAAAATAATTTTCATGATGAGAGTGGAATTTTATAAATCATGCTCTCAATCACTTCTTGAAACTCATAACATATATGCATAGGATTCTAACTCTAGTTTAGGTGAAATCCCCATAGTAAATACCTAATTTCATCAAAAAAGAGTTCATGATGCATGCTCTTCAAACAATTTTCAAAACCCATTACATATACATACATATACATTTTTAAAATGAGAGTTAGGATAGTCCCACATACTTTTAGATGGAGAAACATCAAATAATAACCTTGAGTTTGAAATGTACTAGCTTTAGAATTGCAAATTCCCTTCTTGATGTTTTTTTAAGGAAGAGAATGAGGGTTTATGGCTTTTAATTTGTTTGAGGATGGATTTAGGTTTATATGACGGATTGGGGGAGTTATGGGGTGGGGGAGGGGGGTGAAAGGGTCATTTTGCCATTGATTTAATGGGAAAATGTGTTCTAACAACTAGGAAAGAATGTTACGCCTCAAACCCAAATACATAGTAAAATCTTCGCCTCACAACCCTAAACATGATGCACCAACATTGCCTAGCGACCCAATCGCACACCCCCGATAGTGTCTCGATAAGATACTCATAACAATTGATTTTGAGCATGGATTTATGAACGGTCAGTTTCATTAAAAAGATGACTCAAAGGGCTTTAACTTGATATATAATGGGGCACATAACTCATTATATTATAGGAGTAATGGCCGTTGGAAATTTACCTAAGAAATATTGTGTACTAAAATTCAATAGATAGGTAAGTGCTTAACTTAACTTTGAGTTAGGAGATATTTATGAATTCAATCCATCTCCGAAGATGTTTCCACTATAAAGAATTATTATTCACACTTATTTCAAAGTAGAAACCATTAGGTTCGAGTCTATATACATAGTAAAGAAGGTCAAACTTTAGCCCAATAATGTGGGGGTATTACATTATCTCCCCCTTGGGATCATTCGTCCTCGAATGATGGATAGAAACTTGTGGAAGCTCTAAAAATATGGAATAAAGAAATTAACTACACATAAGGAATTCCCTCAACAAAACATGCAAAGGTATCAAAGGAGTTTTATGATAACCCCTAGTGAATTATATTAGCACGAAGCATGAGATAATGAGAATTGACATAGAGATGACATCGCACATGAGTTCTATGGATCATAATCATCACAACATAAGGCATTCTTTTATTTAGTGACCTTGGTTATTGATCTACACTGATACTAAACATGAAATAAGATTTCATACGACATAGGAATAGAGGTACTCTCCATTTTACATGATACGACAAAATAGCCCTTAAATTTAACAACACTCCTAAACTATGCATTCTACCACAAACAACACAATTCATTATTTTCAACTTATAATTCCTCAACATCACACCTAACTAAAAGATTTTGAGTCCCACAACATTTTAATTCCATGTTGAAGCCTAACATTGAGTAAAAAGGTGCTAGCTTAACCTATAGGACCCTATACTCTACATCCCTTTAAGAATTTTACTTCACCTTATTTCTATTATCAAACAACCTTAGGTCTTAGGTCAAAGATTACTAACCATATAGCACATTGGTATATGTATTCATTAATCACAACATTCAAGCCTATCTTTAGTACACCTACTTTATGGATCTGCCTACTAAAATCCCAGAAACTTCAATCACTCTCACCAAGATTTTCACCACATATTTCCATCCTAAATATTTCACTAACAAAAGCTTATCTTCCAATTCCCTCTTCACCTACAACCTTATCTCGATCAATCGCACCAATATTTTCATAATCAAGAATATCTACTCCTTTATCTAAAGTATTACTATGCTTCTATAAACACTGTCATCCTTACATAAGGAGGGCCATTGAGGGACTAAAACACAAGCATCACAAATGGGATTAACACTATTTAATTATAACTTATATTTATTACACTACTCAAGTGGGGCCTGAGATGTAAGATAAGATATAATAGGCTCGAAGTGCTTCATATATCAAATATCTAGTCAAAACTAAAGAGTAATTTGGGTATAAACATTGCATAACATGAATTCATAGGACTGGGCACAGTGAGAAACATGAGTTCATATATCATGAGGTATATAACATAAAGTCGGGATTCATATATTCAAGAAATATGGCAAGGATTGTTGCTTGAACTATTGCTTCTCATTTCCAAAGTTGAGATAGTCATGAATGTACATAAACTTTATCACTTTGAACAAATACCAACATACAATAATTCGATGACATACAGAAAGCATAGTTTCTTAGAACTAATCATAAAGTGAGACATGAATTTATGGATTATGAGCGTCATAACATAGAACTTGAATACTTAGAAGCTTAGATTATTGAGAGACATTATTGCTTCTAGTTTAGAAGTTAGAACATGGACATAAGTTGAGTAGAGAACTCATACATTATGCATAGGCATGACTTGAATACGTTAGACATTGGTAGATGTCCTCTTAAATTGAAGTAGGAGGAGTTTTCTTGAATAAGAATGGGTTTATCATGAATCTTCCCTAAAACCGGCCACCATGAGAAAATGGAAGAACTACCTTAGTCCATTATATCCCCCTTAGATCAAAGTCACAATCCTAGACTTGCGCACATATCCTCTTTTATATATAGTTTTGAGCATGAGCAACTAAAAAATAAGGGATCAGGTCCCTAGATGTGCAAGGTACAGTACAACTGGCATGCATTATCTGCACATTTTGTCCTTATGTGTAACAAACATGCAAATTCTATTTTGTACTAATTTAGACAGTTGTTTCATTGATCTTTAAGGATTTAATCATCACTCAACAATAAAAAGAAAGAGATCCCTCTTCATCAAATAGTTTCTGGACAAATCTAAAAAGTAAAGAGAGGCATCAAAAACTTCATTTTTAAGGCTGCTCAGGCATTGCTCATTTTCTTATCTTTCTAATATGATTAAGGAGTGAGTGAGTATTCTTGACTTTTTATTTGAAATTGAACTACTCGTGCTATATGAGTAGTGTTTTCTTATTGACAGATTTGATTTGGTAGAGTTGTATAAGCTTATGACTAATTAAAGTTAATTAGTAGAGAAGGTCCTTAGTAGAGTTACTAAGATGAGCTTGTAGTAGAGTTACTACTAATGAAAGAAGCCTGGAGTTATGCTGAAATCTAGACTATAATTTAGAGGTAGATTATAGTGGATTTCTTTGGTGAGTGTTAGGGCAATCCATTGTTTTTCCCTTTCTGGGGTTTCATATAAAAAATTTTGTGTTTTACTTTTCTTGCACTATCTCTTACTTTCTTGGAATTTTTATGTATTTCCCCTGAGATTGTTCTTGAGAGACCTGGTCCCTCATTGTGTGATGTAACCCCCAAAGGTTCTAATAATTAGTATCATAGCCAGAACACTCTAAAAAGTTTATACCTAGAGTAATTTAGTTAGCATGGTTGCTCCACCTAATCCAGAAGAAGGGCAATCTACAGCTAGACCCCCAAGATTCAATGGATAGTATTATAGTTGATGGAACTCTAAGATATTTTACTTTATCATAAATGAAGATAGTGAACTGATGGACATAATCCTGGATGATCCTCATGTTCTTGTAAAATTTGTCAAAGAAGAAGATGTTACAAAAATGGTCATCAAAAGCAAGAGGGAGTTCAATGATAAAAATAGAAAGAAAATTGAAAAGAACTACAAAGATTTATCAGTTCAAAAGAATAGGAAGAAATACTGAAGTATTTCACAAATGTGGAAGTCTTAAGAATTTCATCAACGATGTTCCATGCTTAATATGGACTATCAGGATTATCTCAATGTTAGAGGTGACAAAGGAAATAATAGGGATAAGGTCCCTATAAAATCAAGGAGACAAGTTGTAGCCGATTTTGTAGTAAAATAAGCCTCAGCTAGTTAGGGTGACTCATCCAGTGAATCTGATAAAGCTGAGAAGCTTGCAGATTTTTCCATAATTGTAGTAGAAGATGAGAAAGTGACCTTTGATTACTTATTTGATTTTATTGCAAATACTAAAGATGAAGAAGTAAATGAGGTAACACTTTTTGAACTTAAAGAAAACATGAATAAATATTTTGATTGAAAGATAAAAAGGCTTGCAAAAGTGTTTATTGACACTATGTGTGAAATGACTAGAAAAAACCTTAATCTAGAACAAAAAGTGAAAAGACAAAATCTAAAGATAATTTCTCTAACTCTCTAAATAACTGAAACTGAAGAGTAGGTTACTGAGTAAAAATCTAAAAATTCTAACTTAGTTAATCAACTAGAGAAAGCAAATAGTGAATATGATAAGGAGAAAAATAATGCTTTAGAAAGAAAGATAGAAGATCAGGAGCTAGAATTGATATTTATGACTCTCTAGATATAATTTGAAAATCTAATCTTGGTAAGTCAAGTGGAGATGTAGATGCTTCATAGAATAAAAGGAATAAAGAAGCTTCGAAGTTTTAAGTTGAACTTGAAGAAAAATTGGAGCATTCCCAAAAGCATATTATGTTTGCTCTCCATAAGAATGAGGAGTTGGAGGGGGACTGGTCCGTCCGAAGGAATAATTGAAAAATCCATCCAATGGACTACATCCTCTTAAATCTTTTTTAACCTAACCAGTCATGGTGCTAATAAGGACAAAGGACAAGATTATCAAGGAAAAGTTGCTCATGATGCTAAAAAAAGGTTCCACAAGCCTATATGTACTTATTGTGGAAGAGGTGGGCACATAAAGAAAACTTATCAAAGCTGGATTAGAGACATAATGAATGGTTCCAGATTCATTCAGGAGGGAAATGCACATTCTATGGGTTTGATGCCTCAGAAAGCTGTGAAAAGAAACCCTCTAACTATATGGGTCTAAAGGGATTTCATCACACTATTGTTATCCTATTGGGAACTCAAGATCAAGTGGGTTCCTAAATTTGACAAGTGTTTGTGGTCTCAGGTATGAGGAAGAGAATTGCAGTCAAGAATGATTATTAAAAATGAGTGATCCAAATGCTCAAGGTTGAAAAGTTTGATTGTATTCTCTCTCTAAAAGACATTTCAAGATGGAAGTTCCTCAGGTGAAATAGTTGATTTCAAAACATCTGATCCATGAAAAAATATAGTTAAAAATCTCCAAGACAAGAAGAAAACTGGACGATTTAAATAAAGAAGGGCTGGTGATACTGAAAAAGATGAGTAAAGGTTGGAAGATGCAGATAAGAATTGTAATGATGCAAAATGTCAGTCACCGATCCTAGTTCAAGACTAAGAATAATTAGAAGGGGTCTTTATAAAAAATCTAAGGACCTGGTCCTTATATGAGGTGGTTCTATACACTTCGATATCATTATTCTAGCTTATTTCTCCTTATTTTGAGAATAATTCATGTGATTTATGTGTTAATATGATATAAATAAGAATTTAATTGTCCAAGTGTGTGATCACAATGTTCAAAATATTTTTCAAACAAGTTTGTACTTAATTGAGTCATTTAGAGTTCAACCCGAAAAACTAGTTTTACTAGCTTGAACTAGGTGTGTGTCTAGTTGGTTTCGTTTGATATTAATGTGTTTAATTTGTTCCAAATGGTTTAAATGTGTAATTGTGAGTGGAATAACTTATTTGTAAGGTACAAAATTTAATTTGAATAAGTCAAGACTCGAAACATAAAGTTGAAGACTATTCCGAATTAGCCTAGTCTTAGCTTGTGTTTTGATTCATCATTGAGGATATTGTGTTGTTTTGATCTTTAATTTTTGGTGTGTGATTTTTCAGGAAGCTTTGAGAACTAAATATGGTAATATATTGATGATATAAAGGCTGAAAATCCGTGAAAAATATACCATGATACAAGGAATGAAAGATGGAATGATAAAGACTTAACCAAAATCTTAGATGCAATTTCCAAAGAGTACGTGCGATAAGCGTATGTCACACCCTCCATTTCAGTGCCCTTATGCCTTAGAATATATTTGAAGTGGCAATGCCAGTAGAGGCATGCGATGAGCATGCGTCTATCCTCCATTTCGGTGCAATACATGTGCTACGCATGCTTTATTCCACGACAAAATACAATTCTATTTAGGTTATGGAATATATTACAATAGAAATGTTGCACACTTACCAAAGGCGGCCTGTGGGCATATCTTGATCCACATGATATGTCCTAATCCCACAATATATATATATATATATATATATATATTACTCTATAATAGAAACGACAATGTTGAGAAGCTTAGGGTCATCCTGGCTGCTTCAGCTGCTGCAAAGGTGATTTTATTATATCATCCCTAATTAATTATTATAAATTATTTTATTTAAGTATTATAATATTAATAATATTTAATAAAAGGATAGTTTTCAATATGACTAGTAAGTTCCTCAAAGTTCCACTTATTATTCATCAAGAATTTTTTTCAGCTGCT
Organism: Capsicum annuum; assembly: GCF_002878395.1. Taxonomy (NCBI): domain Eukaryota; kingdom Viridiplantae; phylum Streptophyta; class Magnoliopsida; order Solanales; family Solanaceae; genus Capsicum; species Capsicum annuum. Next base: position 1,010,115 of record NW_025896065.1, read on the forward strand.
TCAATCGTAATTTTAATGTATCACCTCTAATTAATTATTATAAGTCATTTACGTACTAAAAATCAATAATATTTAATAAAAAAATAAAAGAAACATTTTTGACATGTCTGCTTCAGTTGGTTCGAAGTAATTTTACTATATCACCCCTAATTAATTATTATGAGTCATCTAAGAATTAAAAGTTAATATTAAAAAATTATTATACAATCACCTAAGTTTTAAAAAATTAATAATATTTAATATTAAATTAACTTGACGTCTTATATGAGATCTACTTAATTTTTTTCAAAAGTACTTTTATATTGATTTTGTTATATCACTTTTAGTTAGTTATTATAATTCATTCAATACATGTCTACTTTGTTACTTCAATCATAATTTTATTATATCACCCCTTATTAATTATTATGGTTATCTAAGCATTGTGTCACTTAAATTGAAATAGAAGAAAACATATTATAAATTACAATGATAAAAGAAAATTATTTAAAAAATATAATTTTCTATAAATGCTAGAAAATTTTGGACGGAGAGAGTATAATAAAAAGTATTAAAAATTACAATAGTTAACATTTTAAGATATCTATAAAAAATCAATCTGCCAAATATTTCTCAAAAAAATGTAAAAAATATTTTACATCACAATAATTACCAACTAAAAAAGTATATAGGTCAATATACCTTCTTTGACACAACTTCATTGGTCCTTTTCTCTGCCTTCATTTATTCATCTATTTAAATTTTTTTTTCTTAATTTTTTTAATCTATTATATTTAAAAAATAAATCAATTCCTGTAAATCACAATAAATAATAAATTAAAAATTTAAACAATATCAATATTTTGCTGATTTTCAAAATTATATCATTGCCACATAAATTGAAATAGAAGAAAAAATATTATAGATCAAAGTAATTAAAAACTTAAATTATTTATAAAATATAATTGACTATCAATGCCACAAAATTTTGAGCATGGAGAGTAATATATATTATTTGAAATTTACATAAAATTTATTATAAATTACAATAATTTTTAAAAATTAAAATATGTAAAAAATACTATTATATATTTCTTAAAATACGTAAAAATACTATAGATGATAATAATTACCAAATTTAAGAGGTAAAGAATATTTAATTGAATCTTAAAATTATATCAGTGCCACTTAAATTAGAATAGTTAAAAATATAAATGAATATCAACGTCACAAAAGTTAGGACAAGGAGAGTAACATGTATTTTTTGAAAATAATATAAAAAGCATTACAAATTACAATAGTTGACAGTTTATAGTATCTAAAAAAAATAATATGTTATATATTTCAAAAAAATAATTTAAAAGGTACTACAAATCATAATAATTAATAATTTAAAAAATTGTAAGGAAATAAAATATTTGGTTGACTACAGAAATTATATTAGTGCTACTTAATTTGAAATTAAAAAAAATTATTATAAATATCAATAATTTAAAATGTTAACTTATATTTAAAGTATAACTGGTTATTGATGCTACAAAAGTTTGAACAATGAGAGTAACATTAATTATTTTAAAAGTACATAAAAAGTATTATAAATTATGATACTTAACAATTTAGAATATTCAACGCCTACTAAAAATATGATTGATTATCTACATTTTATTTATGTCATATAAATTGAGACTAAAAAATAACATATATTGGGCCCGTGATCTAGTTACATTATATATATGGATACTTGGGAGAATTTTATAAAGATGGACAACAGTGGAGAATTTCTTTTCTTGGACAATTCTTGGATACAACAGGAAATAGTTTGGACGAAATTGAAGCGGTGGCTAAACGATTTTTTAGGTTTAATATTTTTTTAATTAGCTTTTAGTTATTCATATCATGTATTCAATTATTTGGATCATGATTACGAATATTATCAGCTAAAAGCCCTCTTTTCTGGGTTAAAGCCAAGAATATGATTACTATCATTTTGGATTAATTTCGTTTAATTTTGCTTATTATATTTGGTTGGTTGTTTGTTCTTGTTTTAGTTATTTTATATATTGATCACCCATAAAATACATATATTGTCTACCTTTTGATCTCGGGAGAGGAAATAGGGAGATAGAACATGGGAATAAACAAAGTTTCGGTTTTTATTTATTTATAAAATAAAGAATTTGACTTAGCGTCTAGGACAGGGATGCATTTAGATGCCTTACTTGATTCAAACGTAGGATGATAGCTTTAATTCACTTATTTGGATTATTGTACCCCCTCAACGATGTAGTTATAATGTCCAAATTAGGTAAATGATTAGAAGTTGGAAAACCATAATCATGCAATTAACCCTACGAATCAACAACCAAGATAAGCAAATTAACGAATGAAATTTAATAACATAGTAAGATAGTTTGAAGTGCTTTAACCCTAGGCTTTACTCTACTGATTGTTCCAAGTACTTTAATTTATGCACTATTTCCTTTTCTTAAGTTAACAAATTACAAACTCTTCTTTTTCATTACTCTCGCTCTAAATTAATCTAAACTGTGAACTAGATTTAAATCATTACTGAATCAAGTCTCTGTGGGATCGATATTTGGCTTTAATTAGGCCACTTTACTTCTTGATAAGACTATGCACACTTGAATGTGCGCTTGGTGCTGTCAAGTTTTTAGCGCCGTGTTACGGACTTGTCATTTGACAATTATTAATTTTAGTTTTACCTTTAAATTTATTTGGTGTTTTTATGCTTGGTCTTGATTTTGTGATTACAGGAAAGAGGTTTTAAGGTTAGGAAGCAGGCAAGGGATAAGGATTTGGTTTAACCAAGCCCTGAACCCAAGAAAGACTTTCACCAACGTAGGAGAGAAGCAATACTTCTCCCCAGAATTCCTCAAATACAAGAAAACTACGCAAACACTGCTCCAATTGCTGAAGAACAAACAACCCAAAGGACAATTACGAAAGTGGCACTTCCACTTCCGACGAACTTGACTTCCCCAATTCTAAGACGGATGCTAGGGAATTTTGAGTTAAAACAAAATATGGTGCAACTTCTTATTAGCAGTGGACAGTTTGCAGGGCTTTCATCTGAGGATCCACAAGTCCACTTGCTGAACTTCATTTAGCTTACTGATACATTCACTTCGACAGGGGTGAGTCTAGATTATATGAGGCTGAAACTATTTCCTTATTTACTTTTGGGGGAAGCTAAAAGGTAGTTGAATGCAGAGATGGACAATTCAATCACTTAATAGGATGACTTAGACAGAAAGTTCCTCATCAGATTCTTTCCATCAGGCAAGACTACGAGACTTTCCAGTGAGATAGTGAACTTCAAGCAGAAGCCTGATGAAAACCTCTATCATGCTTATGAATGCTTCTATGCTTTTCTCCGAAATTATCCACATCACCAACAATCTAATGAGGTACTTGCTCATACTTTTGTAGAAGCTCATGATCATAATACAAAGATTTTCTTAGATTCAGCCACAGGTGGTCAACGATTGGAGTTGACTTATGTTAAGCTATACATATTATTAAACCGCATAGCACAAGAAAATGCAGAGTGGCATTCATATTCTAGAAGTGCCACGAAAAAAATTATAGGTTTATTACAGGTAGAATAATTCACAGCCTTATCATCACATGTGTTTGCATTATATAATTTGATCAACACTCAGTTCAGCAACATAAAATTGGGAGCAGTACAACCCGCAACCACAGTTAATGCCATCCAACAAGTCGTAGGTTGGTGTGAAGTGTTCGGTAATAGTGGTCACTTAGCAACTATATGTGCCTCCAATTCAGAATTAGTGATGTATAAGGGCAATGCTCAAAGTCTAAATTATGATAATTCCTACAAGATCAAGTGGCAAACTCACCCTTGGAACGTACAGCAATAACAAATTCCATAGCCACAGGCCCAATCAAATCAGTCAACTAGCAACATAGAAAAGATGTTGAAACAACTCTTAGCGGGTCAAGTACAATTTTTTGCAAATATGAAAAGTCAAAAGGAAGAATTACAGAATCAGCAAGCAACCACAAGAAGTTTAGAGTTACAAGTGGGCCAATTATCACAGGCGATAAATACTAGACCACAAGGTGGTTTGCCAGCATATACAGAAAATCCAAATCAGGTTATGGCAATCACCTTAAAGAGTGGTAAAGATCTTGAAGGAGGACCTACCAAGGAAATAAATGAGGTAGATGCTGAGGTAGTGACCTAACAGGCTCCCGAAGAAGTTACTGAAAAATCAAGAAAGTCTGAGTACTTGAAAGAAAAAGTTGTTGAACAATAAGTGAAGAAGACACTGTCGTTACCCTTGCCTCAAAGGCACATAAAAGCGAAAGAGGATGCCTTGTTCAGAAAGTTATTTGATACATTCAAAGGACTCCATATTAACTTATCTTTGTTAAATATTTTGTAGAGTATGCCTGTAACGCCCCGCAACCGGGTCCCAGAATGTCACACGGTGCTTAAGGCTACAAGTAGCCCCAAGCTAACCCTTTGAACCTTCTGCTTTATATATTAGCTTACTTAAAGATAAAAAGTATGAAATCAACACTTTGACATCATAAAATGAGAAATATGAATGAAATACTTGGTCTGAAAAAACTACTACTCAAAAAAAATCTCGAAGTGCTGATAATCTGATGACTAGTCTGACAAATCTCTACTACTTGATGTGTGAGCCAATGCTAACACATTTGAAGCTTTTAACTCTGAATAATTGTGATGTCCTAAGAAAATTTTGTTATTTTTGATCATTTTTGTGTGTTAATGCATATTCAAGTGATCAGGGAAGAAACCAAAGAAAAGAAAAATAAAATAGTTAAAATCTGGTGGAAATAAGTTGAAATGTATCTGACGATCATTTTGAAGCGTCGTCATACATGGGACAGGATATCAAAGTCACCATTAAGATTAGATAGAACCTGAGAAGATTAGATGAACTGTGATGTTGATTTGGAAGGGTCGTCAAATATTTGACATCTCGTCAGAATCACCGTCAACCAGAGGGTAGAGTATGCTGATTTCCAGTGAAGTGTGATGCTAGTTTGCAAGCACCGTCAAGATATTTGACACGCTGTCAGGATTACCTTCTGCAGAGTGAGAAGATAACAATTAACTGGAATCTTTGACGACATCTCGCACACGTTATCAGGTGTCTGACACCCCGTCAAAATCATTATCGTCTAACCCGAAGAGAAAATTAAAACTTTAATTTTGTTTTCATAATTAGGGTTGACTATTTAAAGACTTGTTTGAGGTTTTTTCAGGGGGATTGGTCATTATCTAGGAGACATTAACTCTGAGAAGAAAGGGACGTACATTGCTCTCTTTCATCAATTATTCTTCTTATTTCTTATCAATTATTTTTGGTCTTCCACCTTGTGATTAAATTGAAGGAAGTACTTGTTGTTTTTCATCCGTTCATGAGTTGATCCTTACCATCATGAATTTAACTTTTTATTTCATTCATCAAATCATGAGTGCCTAATTCCGTTAGCCGGAGTTATGGGATCCATGAATTAGGGTTTGATATGATGCTAGGTGTTTAACGGATTCAAAGAGTAGTAGAACATCTTGAAATTTGGTTGTTTTAACTAAAATATAGTGGTTGCAAACATTTGATTATGCCTTAGGTTTTATTTGCTTCTAATGAAGAAATAGACTATAGGTCGTGATTTATCAACAGGGACTCGGAAGCTACCAACCTTCTATTTAATGATTGATGCTGTAACTGGATTAATCTACTTAAGATAACATCCTTTTTAAAATAGATAAGTTATCTAAGTTCGAGAGAATTAGATAATAAATTATCTGATGAGGTCGAGAGATAAGTCTGAAAGTAACATAGTCAAGGATAGTCTGCTGTTCTACGTATTCAAGAATCCCAATCATTACCTAGTATCTGTCAACTCCCTAAAGCCATGGTGAACATAACTCTTGTTCCCCATTTATCTTGATTACAAACACTGAAGTATTGAAAGTGACATTTGACTTTTTGTGAAACTTAAACCCCCATCCTTCGAAAATAGTAAACTATCAGTAAAGCATTTTGTAAGAAAATCAAAGTTCACACCCTATTCCCTGTGGGATTCGACCCCAAACTAGTTGGATTTTATGTTGACAATGATTGCTTACACCCATTCAAAAATATAATTTGAGCGTTATCAAAAATGCGCCGTTGCCGGGGATTACGGTTGTAGACTAAAAGTTTGTATGAGAAAATTTGCTGATAGTTACGTTTCCTTTATTTATGTTTATTTGTTGTTCTTGTTTATTGTAGGAAATGTGTTGTTTATGCCAAACACAAGAAGTTTCGAAGAACAACTATTACCAATCAATCTGGAACCTCAACTGATAGGAAGAATGGTTAAACAATAGAAAGCAGAAAGACTAGCTGCTATTGCCAGGGCTCATGTGAATGTGCAAAATTTAGGTCAACAAGCTAGTCACCAGAACCCTGATGATGAAGACTTGGGTGATGAGGAATTGCTGCATCCTCAAAACCTAAGGCGAGCTGAACAAGTTACTGCACCAGTGCAGCGAAACATCAACAAAAATCATCTAGTTCAAGGAAGATATAGGCAACAACCTATGCAACATGAGGCTGATAAAAATGATTAAGGAATGGACGGAGCTGGTGAAATGGGTGCTATCATTCCTTCACTGTTGGCACCAGGTACAAAATTCAGCATAACAAGTACGATGATCCAACTCCTAAATCTGAAAGGGTTATTTGGAGGCTTGCGTAGTGATGATCCAAACATGAATTTTGTGAACTTCATCACCATTTTCAAATCCTTTGATATTATGGAACTGAGCCAGAATACAATAAGGTTGAAATTGTTTCCTTTGTCTCTGTCTGGGGAGGCAACAACATAGTTGAATGAGTTAGAGCCCAATTCTATAACAAATTGGAGAAAGTTAAAAGTTGCATTAGTAGAACGGTTCTTTCCACCCTCTAGAAGAGTATAATTGAGGGACAAAATTAGAAACTTCAAAAAACTTCCGACTGAAGCACTACATAAAACCTAGAAAAGATTTAAGAAGAAACTTGCACAATGTCCGAACCATAATATGACGGATTTTCACTTGATAGAGACTTTGTATAGAGTTTTTAACTCTATGACGAATCCTATAGTTGACAATGCTATAGAAGGTTCGTTCATTGACCTCTCTTTTCTAGATGCTTCTGACATACTGAATAGAATGACCAAGCAGAGTCAGGCTTGGCATACTAGGGATTCTATAGTGGCTAGCCTGACTGTTGCTGGTGGTATTACTGTAGAGCAGCGTAGAAGGGATGAGGATTTAGATCAGAACATGGCCTACTTGAAGGCGCAGATGGACTTATTAGCCAAGCACTTACTATCCGACAAAACTGAAATGGTTAAGGCTATGGAATCTCAGGGTACTGTGTCTATAGGTACTGATACTGAGGTAAACTATGTGAGTAATCAGGGGGGTTTTCAGGGCAATAGCCAAGGGAACCAAGGTCGTACTTTCTATGAAAATCCTGATTATAAAGATAGGGAGCAGGGACAATAGAGAAATGATAATGATAGGAGTGGTTTATACATTCCTCCTGGAAGTCGGGATACTGTGACGACTAGTTCTGGCAAGATGTCCATGGAGGACATGATAGAAAAGTTGTTAAAGGGAGTTAAAGCTACTAACTCGAGGGTAAGTACTATAAAAAATGAATTTTGTACCCTCAGTAAGTTGGTTAGCTCACTCTCTAATTCTATTAAGAAGTTGGAGCAACAAATGAGTCAACTATAGGCTACTCTAAACTAGAGAAAAAATGGTACTTTTCCTAGTGATATGGTTCAGAACCTACGGACTGATAGCTCTTGTTTGGCGATTACCACTCGGAGTGGAAAGATGTTATCTATCCCGTCTATGGGCAAAAATGTAGAGAAAGAAGTAAATATTGATGAATCAAAAGGAAATAATCTAGTGGAGTCTGAGTAGATGGATGGTTTTATTGATATTTTAGAGAAAGAAGATGAAAAGAAAGAGGAAGTTGTATTGAAAGAAATGCCAAGACCACCACCTCCCTTTCCTCAGAGATTGAAGAAAAAAGTAGACAACAAAAAATTTAGCAAGTTTATGGCAATAATGAAACAACTGACAGTGAATGTGCCATTGATGGAGGCACTTGAGCAAATGCCAAACTATGATAAATTTATGAAGGAATTGCTAACAACGAAGCGGAAGGTAAGCTGTGAGCCAGTGGACAACATCCACCACTGTAGCACTATTTCTTCACAATCCTTAGTGCAGTAAAAGCCTGACCCTGGAGCATTTACCATACCATGCATAGTTGGGTCCATAAAGTTTACCAAAGCTTTATGTGACTTAGGAGAAAGTATTAATCTAATGCCCCTTGATATCTACAAGAATCTTGTCCTGGGGAAACCTAACCCCATAATGATGCGTCTTGTGATGGCAGACAGGTTGGTGAAACGACCATTTGGTATATTGCACGATGTGTCGGTGAAGGTGGATGACTTTATTCTTCCTGCAGACTTCATGATATTGGATTGTGATGTCAATTTTGAGGTACCCATCATCTTAGGTAGACCATTATTAGCCACAGGAAGAGTATTGGTTGATATGGAGCTCAATGAGCTAAAGTCCAGGCATGGAAAAAGAGAGGCCAAATTTAAAATGCATCCTTTTGTGAAGCAGTTAAAGGATATGAATATCTTCTTGGTCGTTGATGTATTCCAGGAAGATGGTAATGAGGTAGTGATACGGAATCTTGATGAAGTCTGAGTAGTCGAGATAACCCAGTCGTGCTGCGATATTAAATCAGGCGCTCTTTGGGAGGCAACCCAATGTTTTAATTTTATTGCACTTATCTTTTTAATATTTGTAGCAAAGAGTTATACAAAGGAGGTGAACTATTTTTAGTCAACTTGAGGAGGATTGACGTCAATTTTGATAGGCTATCACAAGTATGACAAGACGTGAGAAATAGTATCCAAATACTCAAGTGAAAGCCCTATTCTGTTAAGGCTTACGACAATTTTGAAGCACCGTCAAGTATCTAATGCGCAGTTAAAAATATTGTTTAAAGAGTTGAGCCCAACTTTAAAATTTTGGGCTAAGCTGGCCCAGTCACAGTTGTTTACATTCTAGCGTACCATAGGTTTTTTCCTATTAGTTTTAATTTTCTTTCCTTAGAGAGTTATTTCCCTTCCTTTTTCAAATTTAATCCCTTCTAAGGAAAAATTTTAAGACTTTCCTTGTTGAAGAGTGAGACTTAAGCCAAGAAATTTTCTCTCTCTCTCATTTTATTCTTCTCTCACTCACAAGTCTAGGTGCTTAAAGTACATCAGCTAAGTGTCGACATCTAGGTATGAGAAAAACTTCAACTTCATCTTTATTTGGATCAATTGTGAACTACAAGAAACCTTGGTTTCAAAGGAATGAGCTGAACCCATTAACATGCTTCAAGCCCCTTCGAAAATAAGGGTTTGTAGGGGTATGTGGTATAATTTCATGGAAATCTCATTAAAGAACATGAACTATGTTGAAATTGAGAATAGTGGTAGAAGAAAAATCAAGTAAAAAGAAGTTAGAAATTGTAATATTGTCTGAAGGCAATTTTCATGACCTTGCCCCTGTGTGACGGTCATTCAAAAATGTCGTCCAAAGCTGAGAAGTTTTGTAGATTCTAGATAAGGTTGACAATGCTTTTGAAGCATCGTCACACCTGTGTTGGCAAATGAGAAAGGCCATCGAACCTGGGAACTAAAAATAGTGTTGATGTTAAATTAAGGTGATCCTTCTTATTTTCTTGTTTGATTAGAGTAATAATTGAGGATTTCTATGTTGTACAGAATTGAGCATGGCACCCAAGAGGAAGAATCCAACTACACCAAAGAAAGTAGATAAAGAGAGTGTACCTTGACAACTTGTCAATAAGGACTCAGATTATGAAGACGAGGAGCCTTTGCTCAGATGGAAAAGAAAGAGGACTAGTCCAAAGACTCCACCTCTACCTAAGCCTATTGAGGTGGAGTATACTGATGATACTGAGGTGACAACCTAATCTTGGCAAGCTTCGGAGGAATAAAGATGATAACACACTGAGCAGGGGTTGGAGAACACTGAATAAGAAGTTAAAACTGAAAATTCTGAGAGGCTTGTAGCTGAAGAAACAGAGTTTGAATGAACATCTTCGGAGCAGCAAGGTGATAAGGATTCTCCACTACGGGGAACTTTGGTGAAATGCAAAAAACCCAAGATTAGGAACAATGTGAGATGGCAAATCCTTAAGGATGAAATGATCTATTTAGATAGATTTCAGAGAACAGATCGACGAAGTGCTAGAAGGCCAATTCTAGAGGAGAAAAAGATTATCACTACAGGGTTGATCAGATGCCCTGAGGTGATGCATAAACTCAAGGAGTATGGTCTAGGGTGGACTACTAGGGGAAGCGGTGTTTACTGTCCTTCGTTGGTCGGGGAGTTCTATGCTAACTACCAGGCTGCGATGGAAAATATGTGCAGAGAAGGGGATAGAACTTTAGATAAGCCTCTTCTGACCAAAGTTGCAGTACATAGAGTGAGGGTGGATGTATCAGATACCACCATAAATAGGTTTCTTCAATGGCTAGCCTTCGTCTCACGAGCCACCTTACCTACATTCTATGCTCGATTGAAGCATCGAGAAAATCAGAACAAGTATCTAGCGACTCTCATAGAAAATGAGGAACCGGAGTGGTTGAATAATCCAACAAAAAAGATTACCAAAGCATCTCTAAATTTAGAGGCAAGATTTTGGTGAGGTTTAATACAGATTCATCTGATACCCACCGAGGGAGACAACATATTAGGGGATGATCGAAAAATATTAGTTGCAAGCTTCATAGATAAAACCCCCTTGGATTTTGGAGAAATTATAGCCAATGAGATCAAGATTCGACTCGCAAAACCCGATGCTGCATATCCATTCCCATGTCTGATGAATAGGTTGTGTGAAGCAGCTTATGTACCTGATATATCGGGTATTTATGATGAGATATATGCCAAGAAGACTCATAACCCCATCAGTAAAAATAAAATTCAGTCAGGTTTGCGACTTGATCAAGATGCAATTGGTGCAGCAGATCCTCCAGTCACTGAGACAGTTTTAGCACCAGATATGGGGGTGCAAAGCCCAGAAATTGTACCACCACCACCACCACCAACATATTCATCTCAGGCAGGTTCAGTACTTCAAAGTGAGCCATCTACTTCAGTTTTTCCAACAATAAAAAGGTCGGCATTTCAGCATATTGATATCAGGAAGGTGGATAGGCAAGCGAATTGGTGCAAGGTGCAACTACAGTCCTTCGCCAAACAATTTGCTGCTGCTGTAGACAAAAAAGTCAAAGATGCAGTTGATGATGCATTAGAACCTTTCATAACCTTGCTTGGGCAGGTGGCAGATCTTGAGAATAGATTTGATGCTCGGGAAAGAGAGATGACAGATACCGATCTTGCTACTTTCAGGACTGCATTGGACAAGGTAAAGACTGAGGTTGGGATGCTGCAGCAACACCAAATTATGGTGCCAACAGGATCGGCCATATATGATGTAAAGGAAGACATTCCTATTCTTGATCTTACTACGGATTCCCTAAAAAACAGAAGAAAAAGGGGGAAAAGAAAGGCAAAAGTAAAAGAGATGAGTTTGATAATGAAGAAGAGAGAAAGGCTAAAAAGAAAGAAAATAAGAAGGCAGAGAAGGAGAACTTGAAAAGGGCAAGACTGGAGTCTCTGGCTGACACGGAGAAATAGGAAGCAACCATCAGAGCTAGACCTGCAGGTGCTTCATTGAGCCAGGCTCCAACTACTGCAAAGGCAAATGTTACGAGTAGGGAAAAGATAGCTGATGATACGATGGCAAGGTCGGAGACCCAGGACCCATAGGTTTGACTGTTTTAAGGTATATCAAAACCCTTGGTGCTTTTTTTATTTCTTGATTTCAAGTTGAGGGTTTAGGGAAACTGTTGTTGTAACACGTTCTGTGGATAATTAGGAGTAATACAAATAATTGGGGAAGTTAGCTCGTTTTTTGAATTTTGAGTACCTCTCCAGTGGTCTGATATGCTGTGAACTATGTGAAGTGCATCTAGTGTGACCACTGTGTATTTGTTTGTGGCACTAGCATGGCAAATAAATAACCTGTAGAAAACAAATGCATGAAACAGATAAGTAGTGATGTGCTATATACTTATGTGCCATGTGTGTGTAAGTTCTTACTCAGTTCTCATTGTGCGTTGAATCTAGAACTTTCCTTGATAGTCGTGCCATATTCATAGGATAGGCGTTTTGGAAAGGATCATAGGCCGTTTTTGGAAGTTATGCCATTTTAGCTTAAATGACCATCAAAGGGTAAACAATATCCCTTGATCCCTTTTTGAGCCTAAATAGCCTAATTCTTTCTTGTACGCTTTTCACCTTTCCATTACATCACAATGAACCTGTTTTGGCCCTGGTCCTCCTTGGACACTGTGCTCCTTGACTTAGGCTATTTTGGCCCTAGTCCTCCTTGGACACTGTGCTCCTTGACTTAGGCAAATAGCCTAAGTTGAGGGTGCCTACTATAGAGGTGTATGATACATTATGAGTATGAAGAGAGATAAAATACAGAAAAATGAATAACCAGTTGGATGTAGTGAAAAAGAAAATAGAAAGGGGAAACTTAAAAAGTTGATCTAATGCGTTAACAAACAGCACCCATGTTGAGAACAATTGACAAATAAAAGAGGGAAGAAAAGAACGTCAAAAGTTGAAACCCCATGAGTTAATGTAGTGCCAAGGAGGTGTAGTCACTATGAAATACCCTTGAATGTCATACCATCCCCTAGCCTATGTTACAAGCTTAGAAAAACCCTATAGTGATCCTAACTGACTTATCTAAAGACTTCGGTACTGAGTATACGGGCAAGCCTATGTTATTCGATGCACAATGTTGGAACTTCGGTATGAGGGTGAGTCTTACATTCATCACTATGTTAATACAAGTAAATCTAAGTGAAAAAGGGATTTCTTTATTGTGAGGGCACACATATTGCTATTAACTACTTTTTTTGAAGAATGTAATTTGGGTATGTGTTAGGTTGTTATTGCTGAGATTCTTGACATATCTAGATGCTTGTGAGTTACATGGTTGTTTTCTAATATTAGACATAGTTGATTTTATTTTGATTGATCATGGAGATGGTGCATGTATTCTGAGCTGATAAGAGTAGTTAGCTGCCGAATTGTACTTTGTTTACTCCTAGTTATATTTTCGTTACTTGAGGACAAGCAATTATTTAGGTTGAGGGTGTTGATGTGTGAGCCGATGCTAACACATTTGAAGCTTTTAACTATGAATAATTGTTAAGTTTTAACCAAATTTTGTTTTTTTTTTAATCATTTTTTTGTGTTAATGCAAATACAAGTGATCAGGAAAGAAACCAAAGGAAAGAAGAATAAAAAAGTTGAAATCTGGAGGAAATAAGCTGAAATGTATCTGATGATCATTTTGAAGTGCCGTCATACATGGGACAGGTTATCAAAGTCACTATCAAAATTAGACAAAACCTGAGAAAATTAGATGAACTAAGGCGATGATTCGGAAGGGCCGTCAAATACTTGACATCTCGTCAAAATTGTCGTAAGCCAGAGGACAAAGTATGCTGATGTCCAGTGAAGTGTGATGCTAGTTTGCAAGCGCCGTCAAGATCTTTGACATACTTTCAGGATTACCATTTGAAGATTTAAAAGATAACAATTCACTGGAATCTTTGACGACGTCTCGCACACGTCGTCAGGTGTCTGACGCGCTATCAAAAGCATCGTCGTCTAATCTGAAGAGAAAATAGAAACTTTAATTTTGTTGCCTTAATTAAGGTTGACTATTTAAAGACTTGTTTTAGGGTTTTAAGGGGGATTGGTTATTATCTAGGAGACATTAACTCTGGGAAGAGAGGGACGTACATTGCTCTCTTTCATCAATTATTCTTCTTGTTTCTTATCAACTATTTTTGATCTTCCACCTTGTGATTAAATTAAAGGAACTACTTGTTGTTTTTCATCCATTCATGAGTTGATCCTTATCAACATGAATTTAACTTGTTATTTCATTCATCAAATCATGAGAGGCTAACTACATTAGCCAGAGTTATGGGGTCCATGGATTAGGGTTTGATATGATGCTAGGTGTTTAACAGATTCAAAAAGTAGTAGAACTTCTTGAAATTCTATTGTTTTAACTGAAATCTAGTGGTTGCAAACATTGGATTATGCCTTAGGTTTTATTTGCTTCTAATGGAGAAATATACTAAAGTTCGTGAATTATCAACAGGGACTCGAAATCTACCAACCTTTTATTTAATAATTGATGCCATAACTGGATTAATCTACCTGAGATAACATCCTTTTGGAAATAAATAAGTTATCTAAGTTCAAGAAAATTAGATAATAAATTGTTTGATGAGGTCGAGAGATAAGTCAGAAAGTATCATAGTCAAGGATAGTCTACTGTTCTACGTACTTCAAGAATCCCAATCATTACCTAGTATCTATCAACTCCCAAAAGCCATGGTGAACATAACTCCGGTTTCCATTTATCTTGATTACAAACACTGAAGTATTGAAAGTGACATTTGACTCTTTGTGAAACTTAAACCCCCAAACTTCGGAAATAGTAAACTTTCAGTAAAGCATTTCGTAAACTAATCAAAGTTCACACCCTATTGTCTATGGGATTCGACCCCAACCTACTTGGGTTTTATATTGACAACGATCGCTTACACCCATACCAGAGTGTCATTTGAGGGTTATAAAAAAATTACACTCTTGTATGGGTGTAAGAGATCATTGTCAATATAAAACCCAACTAGGTTGGGGTCGAATCCCACATGGAATAGGATGTGAACTTCAATTTGTTTATGAAATAATTTACTGATAGTTTACAATTTTTGAAGGATGGGGGTTTAAGTTTCACAGAAAGTCAAATGTCACTTTCAATACTTCAGTGTTTGTAATTAAGATAAATGGGAAACCAGAGTTATGTTTACTATGGCTTTTAGGAGTTGATAGATACTAGGTAATGATTGGGATTCTTGATGTACGTAGAACAGCAGATACTACAATACTTTCTGACTTATCTCTTGACCTCATCACAATTTATTATTTAATTCTCTCAAACTTAGATAACTTATCTATTTCTAAAAGGATGTTATCTCAGGTAGATTAATCCAATTACAGCATCAATCATTAAACAGAAGGTTGGTAGCTTCCGAGTCCCTATTGATAATTCACGACCTTTAGTCTATTTCTCTGATAGAAGCAAATAAAACCTAAGGTACAATCCAATGTTTGCAACCACTAGATTTCAATTAAAACAATAGAATTTCAAGATGTGCTACTACTCTTTGAATCCGTTAAACACCTAGCATCATATCAAACCCTAATCTATGGATCCCATAACTCCGGCTAATGGAATTAGCCGCTCATGATTTGATGAACGAAATAACAAGTTAAATTCATGTTGATAAGGATCAACTCATGAATGGATGAAAAACAACAAGTAGTTCCTTCAATTTAATCACAAGGTGGGAGACCAAAAATAGTTGATAAGAAACAAGAAGAATAATTGATGAAAGAGATCAATGTACGTCCCTCTCTTCTCAAAGTTAATGTCTCCTAGATAATTACCAATACCCCTTAAAAACCCTAAAACAAGTTTTGAAATAGTCAACCCTAATTAAGGAAACAAAATTAAAGTTTTAGTTTTCTCTTTGGATTAGACGACAATGCTTTTGATAGCGCGTCAGACACCTGACGACGTGTGCGAGATGTCATCAAAGATTCCAGTGAATTGTTATCTTCTGACTCTTCCGAAGGTAATCTTCGCGGCGTGTCAAATATCTTGATGGCTGTTGCAAACTAGTGTCAAACTTTTCTAGAAATCAGCATACTCTGCCCTCTGGTTGACGACGATTTTGATGAGATGTCAAATATTTGATGGCCTTTCCGAATCATCTTCACAGTTCATCTAATTTTCTCAAGTTCTGTCTAATATATGGCACACAGAAAAAATATATGGGTCAGTACTTTGGGAATGTACTGAGCACATGAGGGAGTGTGCAATTAAAATACTCAATATCATAAGCTTTTATAGAAAACCTGCATGGTGTAAAACATACTCACATAGATTGAAATAAATATATGCCACAAGACTCATAAATTATCATGCTTTTACTTAAAACCTCAAATTATCATGACACCTGAAATTATTAGGACCATAGCTTTCAAAAACACTTATACTTTCAAAACTTTGTAACTTTAAGACTAAAAATCTTTGAAACTTGGAAGACTTTAGGACTTATAGCACTTTAGGAACTTAGGGAGTTTCTCTTAACCGACATAAACCATGTGAGTAACATGGATTCAAACATCTTACCCACATTGGGGAGAGCTGTTCTATCCTTTCCATCGGATAAAACCTTAACTTTAGTTATGACTAACTTAACCCACTTGGAGTATATTAAGAACCTATGGGGGCACGTAGTTCTGGGGCATGAGACCTCGAAATTAAGCCAAACTCAGTGCTAAATACTACTCCCTTACTTAGCTCAGAACTTTATAAAATCCACCTTACAACAACATATATATATATATATATATATATATATATATAATGGGAGCCAAAATGCATCCCCGTTACTCCAAACTCAAGAATGTGGATTTCTATATTAACTTACAATCAAAACTCACTTCTTGATATTCTTTAAAAATCACTAACATCACATTCTCAAACTCATGCTTTAACCATAAGGTTCAATTCACAACAATAGGACTTGAAATTCTCAAAACATGATATAGACGTTGAATTATGCAACTTAAACCATAAATTGACAATTTAAAACATTAAAATGCATAATAATATCACAACTCAAAGCTTCGGTAAGACATAGTTTCATAAAACTCACAATATAATAATATGATAGGAATTCTCCATGAATTTATGAAATACTTTACGAAAATATGTAACTTTTGGGGACAAGAACGAAAGGGTGTTCTTGTTTAAAACCAGATACCTTAAACTTGGAGATTTTGGATGACTTCAAAAATTTTGGAAGGTTATTTACGAACTATTCGGTGTCCCTTGTAGCCCTCTTAATAGGGAATTCAAATATGTAAGAATTATTGAATTCTCACGGTTGAATCCCTAGATAATTGGATTTTTATGTTGAAACCTTAACCTTGTGGTTGAAGGTGTGAAGAGAATTTTGAGATTTTTAACTAAAGAGAAATAGAAGAAAATACGTTCTCTGAGGGTTATAAGTCATGGAAAGTGTTGAAAAAAGACCAAAATACCCTTGCTGAAAAAATAAGTTGAAGACATTCGTGACAAGTCGTCAGACTTGTGACTAGTTGTCACGAATGTCGTCACAAAAGGGTGGATTTTATGATTTTCGGCTTAAGGTTGACGACATTTTATGACAAGCCATCAAACTTGTGACAAGTCGTCCCAAAATGTTGGATTTTGTGACCTTCTACTTATGGTGATGACATTTGTGACAAACTGTCAGGCTTGTGACAAGTCATTACAAAATGTCGTCACAAAATGTTGGATTTTGTGACCTTCTGCTTATGTTGACGACATTTGTGACAAGCTGTCAGGCTTGTGACAAGTCGTCACAAAATGTTGGATTTTGTTACCTTTTTTTTATGTTGATGACATTTGGTTCAAGCCGTTAGGCTTGTGACAAGTCATCACAAAATGTCGTCACGAAATTCTCAGGCTGATACGCTGTAGTTAAATGGGGATAACTCTTTACTCCAATAATGGATTTTGGAAAAATTGGTATCGTTGGAAATCTAATTCAATTATATATCCTTTGGTGGGTCATGAGATTAGAAATTCATAGTATAATGAGAGATATGCTTGTTTAAAGTTGACCATACCAATATCCATCTCAAGAATTCAATTGGCAAGGAATATTTTGATTCGTCTAATAGCTAGGACACTTTTGAGGCCATAATACTCATCAAGCTAGATCATGTAGCTACCAAATCACAAACTTTATTTCTAACGAGCTTGAAACAAGGTTCTACTATTAGTTGAAATCTTGGGGTATTACAATATCTCCCCTTTGGAAACATTCATCCTCAAATGTGACTAGTTAAGGTGGGAATGCAAAGAAACTGAGGATGCACAGTTGGAATAGTTATCTAAATTGAGTCTATGCCATTCTAAACTTTCGAGTATTTTTGAGAATGCACAAATTTGTAACAAAATAGCTATATAGCTGAATCTTTGGTTAGATAGGGGCTGAATTAAGAAAAATTAATACCTTCGGCTTGCTCTGAACTTGTGAAGAAGAGGTGTGGGTACTTAGATCACATATCTGCTTCGGCTTCCCAAGTAGCACCCTAAACTGGTTAGTTCTGCCATAAAACCTTGACCAATGAAACTTCTTTGTTCCTTAGTCTATGGACTTGTTAATCTAGGATCTCAACTGGAATCTTATCAAACGAAAGGTTATTCTGAACATCTAAGCTATCTAAGAAATCAATAATGATTGAATCACCAATATGGTTCCTAAGCATGGAAATATGGAAAATAGGATGAACAACTGACAACTTTGCAGGGAGCTCAACTTCATTGGCTACGTTCCCAACACGGCTGAGAATTCTGTAAGGGCCAACGTAATGGGGACTAAGTTTTCCTTTCTTCTCAAATCTTTTCACCCCTTTTATGGGCGAAATTTTCAGATACACCAAATCATTAACTTCGAACTCAAGGTCTTTTTGTATCATATCTGCATATGACTTTTGATGACTCTAAGATATCTTTAACCTTTCTCTAATCAACTTCACCTTCTCCATCACCTCAAATACTGTATCAAGCCCAATCAAAGTAGCTTCACCCACTTTGAACTAACCTTTGGGTGATCTACATCTCCTATCATATAATGCCTAGAACGGTGCCATCTTGATACTTGCATGGTAACTATTGTTGTAAGAAAACTCTATCAATGAAAAATGATCATTCCAACTACCTTTGAAATCAAGGGCACACGCCCTCAACATGTCCTCCAAAGTTTGGATAGTCCTCTCAGCCTAACCATTTATCTGCGGATGAAAAGCGGAACTCATATGAACTTAGGTACCAAGACCCTTCTGATACGCTCTCCAAAACTAAGAAGTGAACTGGGTACCGCTATCCGAACTAATAGACAAAGGAACTCCATGCAACCTGACCAACTCCCAAATATACAATCTTGCATAGTCCTCAGTTGTATAAGATGTGTGCACAGGCAAGAAATATGCTGACTTAGTCAGCCTGTCGACAACAACCCAGATGGAATCATGATGGCATCGGGAAAGAGGTAAGCCAACCATAAAATCCATAATTATATCTTCCCACTTCCATGTTGGGATACTAAAATCTTGCATTACACCACCAGGTCTTTGGTGCTCAACCTTAACCTGTTGACATGTTGCACACTTCACCATAAAATCAGCTATATCCTTCTTCATACCACACCACCAATAGATTTCCCGCAAGTCGCGGTACATCTTGGTAGAGCCAGGATGAATACAATACCGCGCACCATGTGCTTTATCCATAATTCTCTGCCTCAAATCACCAACATCAGGAACACATAATCTACCCTACAACCTCAACACCCCATCTCCCCCTTGAGAGAAACCTCTACCTTTTGGTGCTTTACTGACTCTTTCAATCTAACCAAGCAAGCATCTAAGTCTTGCTTCTCCTTCACTTCCGAAACCAAAGAGGATTCAGATCTACTCTGCACCAACATATTTCCCTCAGTGGAATTAAGCAACTTAGCACCCAATCTACCAGACGATGCACATCATGAGCCAAATATTTCTTACCTTCCTCCACATATGAAATACTACCCATAGACATCCTGCTAAGGGTATTTTCCACAACATTGGCCTTTCCCAAATGATACAAAATGCTCATATCATAGTCTCTTAACAATTCTAACCACCTCCACTAGCTAAGATTCAAATCCTTCTGAGTCAACACATACTGCAGGCTTTTGTGATCAGTAAAACTATCAACATGCACACCATACAAATAATGTCTCCAAATTTTCAGAGCAAACACTACAACAGCCAACTCTAAGTCATGGGTTGGGTAATTCTTCTCATGGGGTTTCAACTGTCTAGAAGCATAGCCTATAACTTTACCCCTCTACATCAACACACAACCCAAACCAACTCTCAAAGAATCATAGTACACCACAAAACCATCTACACTATCAGGAAATGTCAACACAGGGAAGGAAGTGAGTTGAGTCTTCAACTCCTAAAAACTCTTCTAATAGGAATCCAACCAGAGGAACTTAACTTTTTTTTGGGTCAACCGAGTCAAGGGAGATGCAATAGAAAAAACTCTTCAACAAAATAGTGGTAATAGCTAGCTAGAACCAAGAAACTTCTAATATCAGACGGAGAGATAGGCCTAGTCCAATTTCTTATAGCCTCTATCTTTTGGGGAACAACTCTTATACCTACAGCTGAAATAATATGACCCAGAAACTCTACGGTCCCTTGCCAAAACTCACACTTACTAAATTTGGCGAACAACTTATGATCTCTAAGAGTTTTAAAGATGATTCTAAGATGTTCTGCGTGATCACCCTTACTTCGAGAATACACAAGGATGTCATCGATAAACGCAATGATGAACATATTAAGATATAGCTTAAATACTTGATTCAAGAGGTGCATAAAAGCTGATGGGGCATTACTTAACGTGAAATACATGACAAGAAACTCAAAATGACCATAGCGGATTCGGAAGGCTATCTTTAGGATATCACACCCCCTTACTCTAAGTTAGTGATAGCCAGATCTAAGGTCTATCTTGGAGAAATAACTTGCACCTTGTAACTGATTAAACTAATTATCTATTCTCAGAAGCGGGTATTTGTTCTTGACTGTGACCTTATTAAGCTAATGATAGTCAATGCACATATGCAAAGAACCATCTTTCTTTTACACAAAAAAGACTAGTGCACCCCAAGAAGATACACTGGGCCTTATAAAACCTTTGTCTAAGAGATCTTTGAGTCGTTCTTTCAACTCCTTAAGCTCTGAAGGTGCCATATGGTAGGGAGGAATCGAAATAGGTTGAGTATCGGGAAGTAGATTGATCCTGAATTCTATCTCCTTATCGGGAGGTACCCCAGGGAGAATTTTTAGAAAGACATTAGGAAACTCATTGACAATGTTGGCTGAACAGATACTTGGGGTTTCAGACTTAGTGTCCTTAACTCTAACCAAGTGATAAAAGCAACCCTTTGATATAAGCTTCCAGGCTTTGAGATAAGAAATAGAATGATTCTTGGGAGGAATTAAACTCCCTGACCACTCGAAAACTAGTTCATCAAGAAAGTGAAATTTGACTACACGAGTATGCCAATCTATAGACGCATAGCAGGAAAGAAGCCAGTCCATACCCAGCATAACATCAAAATCAACCATCTCTAACTCTATCAAATTAGCAAGTGTGACTCTATGAAGGACCATAACAGGACAATTCTTGTATGCTTTCTTAGAAACAACAGACTCCCCTACTGGGGTAGAAACTAGAATAGGCTTAGAAATACTTTCGGGACTCTTCTCATACTTCACAGCAACAAGTGGGGTCACATAAGTAAAACTTGACCTAAGGTCCAATATCACATATACATCAAAATGAAATATATGTAGCATACCAATAACAACATCGGGAGAGTCCTCCTACTAATGACAGAAAGGTAGGACATAGAACCTATTTTGGCGCTGATTGCTAGCAATACTAGAAGAAGCACCCTGAGGAGGAGCTGGATGGGCTACAGAAGCTGATGTACTAGCTGCCTAGGTCTGGGGCCGGGTATCTTTGCTTCCCTGCCTGGTATTTGGGCACTATCTAAGACTGTGGCCTATCTTTCCACACCTAAAATAGCCACGTTGTTCATCCAAACACTCACCCGAATGGGTCCTACCACACTTGGTACAAGGAGGGAATTTGGGCTTGCTACTCACACTCTACTAAGGCCTGGACATAGAAGACCTATTTCCCTGCTCTGGCCTACCTCTAGGCACTGGGGCACTAGCAGATAAGGGTGCTGGTATAGAAGAATGACTCTAGAACTGAGGGAGGTTCCCTCCTTGGGATCTAGCCTGACCGTACTCGTGCTGTGTAGACCTGGCTCTCTTGTTACCTCTCTCTGTATCTCTTTTCCTTATCTTATCCTACTCTATTTGCTGTGCATACATCATCATCCTAGACAAATCTATCTCCTTGTTCAATATAGCAGTGCGGTATTCTTTCAATACTAAGCCCGACACACCTATCAAAAACTTTCTCATACCTATTCGGGCGTCAGAGATCAAGTCAGGTGCATATTTTGCTAGCTGATTGAACTCTAAGAAGTACTCCTTAATAGTCATAGAGCCCTATCTTAAGTTCATAAACTTTTCTATCTTCGCCTCTCTTAACTCTTAAGGAAAGAACCTATCCAAGAATTCATCTTGGAACATCTGCCATGTAATGGGAGTGTCATTCTCCCCTCTACCTTTCCCTCAAGAAACCACCCAGTCATATGCAATGTCCTTCAACCTGTAAGATGCTAACTCCACACACTCATCTTTAGACATACGCATTACCTATGTGATCTTCCTTATCTCCTCAAGATATAACTGCAGGTCTTCCCCTACCTTTGACCCATAAAACTCTGGCGAACTCATCTGCATGAAGTCACAAATTTTGGCAGCGGCTAAGTTACCTCCCTGCTGCTGAGGATATGCGACCTGATTCGCCTGGACAATGATAGCTTGGGCTAGTACCTAGAAGGCTGCATTAAATTTGGCGTGAGACACGTTTTCATTGAGAGGATCAGCAGGCTGAGGTTGCTGATTTTTTTTATGTGTTCGAGCTCGGCAGAGAGGAATATTCTTAAATAAGAGAGCACAAATTAATAGCTGAGAAAGACAACTTGAGCATGATGGACTTGAGAAAAAGAAATAACTTGTTCCTAAAATATTTCATAGCCTCTTGCTCATAGATGTGGTGTGCTACACATAAATGATCAAGACTCTACTTAACGTGGCTTCTCAGACTCCCTAGGACTCTCAAAACCATAAGCTCTAATACCAAGTTTATAACGCCCTGCAACCGGGCTTTGAGCCTTAAGGATACAAGTAGCCCCAAGCTAACACTTTGAGCCTTCTACTTCATATATTAGCTTACTTAAAGATAAAAAGCATGAACTCAACACTGTGACATCATTAAATGAGAAATATGAATTAAATTCTTGGTTTGAACAAATAACAACTCAAAGAAAATCTCAAAGTGCTAATAATTTGATGACTAGTCTGACCAACCTCTACTAATCCAAACTAGAGAGCCATTGGGAAAGGTCCCCAACTGACTCATACTCAACTGACAAGAATTAAACAGCTACTAAATAAAATAGAAGTCTTAGAATAACCGGTCCCTAAAACATGAGGACTCACCACGACTTATATGTAGATAAGAGTGCTTAAAAAGATCACTGGTGAGGCTGAGACTGAGCACCTGAACCTACATTATGAGAATATATGGCACACAGATAAAATATATGGGTCAATACTATGGGAATATACTAAGCATATGGGGGAGTGTGCAATTAAAATACTCAACATCATAAGCTTTTTTTAGAAAACTTGCATTGTGTAAAACATACTCACATAGCTTGAAATAAATATATGCCACAAGACTCATAAATCATCATGATTTTACTTAAAACCTCAAATTATCATGACACCTAAAATTATTAGAACCATATCTTTAAAAAACACTTATACTTTCAAAACTTTGTAACTTTAAGACTAAAACTCTTTGAAACTGGGAAGACTTTAGGCCTTAGAGAACTTTAGGAAATTAGTGAGTTTCTCTTAACCAACATAAACCATGTGAGCTACATACAGTCCAATGTCTTACCTGCATTGGGGAGAGGTGTTCTATCTTTTCCATAAGATAAAACCTTAGCTTTAGTGATCACTATATTAACCCACTTAGGGTACATCAATAACCTACAGGGGCACGTAGTTCTGGGGCATTAGACCATGGAATCAAGCCCAACTCGGTCCTAAGTACGACTCCCTTCCTTAGCTCAGAACTTTAGAAAATTCACCTTAAAATAATTCAACATATATATATATATATATATATATATATATATATATATATATATAAAGGGAGCCAAAATGCATCACCTTTACTCCAAACTCAAGAATGTGGATTTCTATCTTAACTTACAATCAAAACTCAGTTCTTGATATTCTTTGAAAATCACTAACATCTCATTATCAAACTCATTCTTTAATCATAAGGTTCAATTCAAAACAATAGGACTTGAAATTCTCAAAACATGATATAGACGTTGAATTATACAACTTAAACCATAAATAGACAATTTAAAACATTAATACACATAATAATATTACAACTCAAATCTTAGGTAAGACATAGTTTCATAAAACTCATAAAATAATAACATGAAAAGAATTCTCAATGAATTTACGAAAATACTTTACGAAAATATGCAACTTTTTGGGTACAAGAACGAAAGGGTGTTCTTGTTCAAACCACATACCTTAAACTTGGAGCTTTTGGATGACTTCAAAAATTTCGAAAGGTTATTCATGAACTATTGGGTGTCCCTCGTATCCCTCTTAATAGGGAATTTAAATATGCAAGAATTGTTGAATTCACACGGTTGAATCCCTAGATAATTGGGTTTTTTGTGTTGAAACCCTAACCTTGTGGTTGAAGGTGTGCAGAGAATTTTGAGATGTTTAACTAAAGAAAAATTCAATAAAATACTTTCTCTAAGGGTTATAAGTCATGGGAAGTGCAGGAAAAAGGTCAAAATACCCTTGCAAAAACATCATTAAATTGTTGAAAAAATAGCTGACGACATTCGTGACAAGTAGTTAGACTTGTGACAACTTATCATGAATGTCATCACTAGAGGGTGGATTTTATGATTTTTGGCTAAAGGTTGATGACATTTTGTGACAAGCCGTCAAACTTGTGAGAAGTCTTCACCAAATGTTGTCACAAAATATTGGATTTTGTTACCTTCTGCATGTGGTGGCGACATTTGTGACAAGCCATCATGCTTGTGACAAGTCGTATAAAATGTCATCACAAAATGTTGGATTTTATGATCTTCTTCTTATATTGACGATATTTGTGACAAGTCGTCAGGCTTGTGATAAGTCATCACAAGGTGTCATCATGCAATTTCCAGGCTGATACACTAGAGTAAAATGGGCATAACTCTTTGCTCTGATAATGGATTTTGACAAAATTGGTATCGTTGGAAAGATAATTCAATTATATATCTTTTGGTGGGTCATGAGATCCAAAATTCATAGTATAATGAGTGATATGCTCATTTGAAGTTGACCATACCAATATCCATCTCAAGAATTAAATCGACAGGAATGTTTTTATTCGTCTGATAGCTAGGACACTTTTGAGGTCCTAATACTCATCAAGATCGATCACGTATCTACTAAATCACTAACTTTATTTCTAGCGAGCTTGAAATAGGGTTCTACTATTAGTTGAAATTCTTGGGGTATTACAATGCCCAAGTATGCAAAGTAGTCGATGGATGTGGTGGCTAATAAGGTGAAACTACAGGATGTGGGAGATATAACACTCACTGAAGAGTGTAGTACTATGATGACACAAAAAATTCCCAAGAAATTGAAAAATCAAGGAAAGTTTGTTATCCCTATCCAAATTCAGAGAAAAACAGTCCATGCACTGAATGATTTAGGGGCGAGCATTAATATGATGCATATATCATTATATAACATTGGGCTTGGGGGAGCCTAAATTGTCACCATTGGTTATGCAGCTCGCAGATGGATCTATAAAATATCCAGAAGGTGCAATAGAGGATGTCCTCAAGAAGGTTGGTAAATTCATTATACCTGCTGACTTTTTTGTTCTTGATTTTGTGGAAGAAGAACATGTACCAATCATCTTAGGGCATCCATTCTTAGCAACTGGAGGGGCCTTGATTGATGTTAGAGAAGGCATGCTCAAAATAAGGGTATATAATGAAGAGGTGGTATTTGATGTTTACCAAACACCCATTGTGAAACCCCAAATTAAAGATTTGTGTGTGATCAATGTTATTGAAAGGGAAAAGTATAGGGTGATTAATAAATCAAAAATCTCCCAGCATGATAAAGGTTGAAGTGAAGAGAGATGTTGACGTTTAGAGTACAAACTCAAGTGGTCAAAAATGAATGAAAAATGGCTCCCAAAGAGGAGTAAAATGGTGAAGGAATATAGTTAAGTTGATATGGGTTATGCCGCGACACTAAATCAGGCGCTGCTTGGGAGAAAACCCAAGTTAATTAGGTACGTTTTCTTTTTAGTTTTAGTTTATATTTTACGTAGTTTTGATTTTTGGTTGAGTCACAGGTTAATGGAAAGTTTGAGTACCATAAACTTTAGCTTGAAGCATGGAAAAGAACGAGTGTGGGGTTCCCGCAAACCTTATTTATGTGTAAAGATACTACTAGTTAGGCGTAGAGGTGTCAGGGAGTATTTCTATCTTTTTACTTTTAAATTTCCTTTGAAGACAAAGTAGATTTTTATGTGTGGGGTGGGGAAATTCCTAATTTTTAACTCAATTTAAATTGTAAGATATTTTTGTTGGTGCTATTTTTGATTACATGATGCAAGTGGGTTTCTTTGAAAAAGCACGGTCTTTGAGTGAATTGCTATTTTTGAAAATTTTAGGCTCATGTTTATGACTCTTGTAATTGTTGGCTTAAATTTGAATTTGTGATATGGTTTGATTGGGAGTGTATGATGATCTTATGGAGTTGAGCATGTGCCATGTGCGTGTGAGGTTTTTGTATATTCCTTCTTGTATGTGGTGTCTAGAACTTTCCCGATGTGTATGAGAAGCGAAATAAAGAGTGTGGGTTTAGGAGATGATATAGACAATTCTTTGATAGCCTTGTTTTATATCTTATATTTGTCCTACCCAACATTACCCTAGTTAATCCTCATTGAGCCTTTTACTTTTTCTTTGACAACCTCATAAGTAGCCTAATCCCTTCTTTGATAGACCATAATTTTATCCAAAATTCTCCTAAGTGATTTAATGAAAAATTAAATTAATGAGGAGTTTGAGAAATTGAAGAAGAAAAAGGTGAAATTGATGTCCCTAGGCAATAGTTATTGGTGTATAATTGATGTGTGGTGGATGGGTATGATATAAATTATTCTAGAAATATTTCCATGATTGTGAAAAAAAGAGAAAAAAATCGACTCATATGGTAGTAAACTATATGTCCACCAAGTATTTGTGAAAATGCTTTAAAGAGATGGGGCAAAAACAAAGGTGATGGGTGGATGGAAAAAGTGTAATTTGGTTTTTGGAGATGGATTTTAAATTTATAATGTAGTGTATTAAAGTTCTTGGAGAGGTTAGTCACTATTACCAAATAGTTCCTACCCGTCCCTTATCCTATATTATAACCCAAAAATCGACCTATTTGATCCTATACTTGACATTCTGATATCAATAGAGCATTACACTAAAGGAAAGCTTATGGTTTATTATGTGAAACTTGTGAATTCTCTGTGAGAGTGAGCGTAATCTGATTCTTGTACCCATTATGTTATTAATTGCATGATTGTGAGTGATTATGGGTAACTCTCTTGTTGTGAGGGGCACATGTTTGATGAATCTGTGTTATTTTTATGATGTCCTTGATAAATGATAAGCATGAGTTTACCAACAAGGTGAGTCAATTCTTGAGGTTAGGATGTTTTGAAGTAGTGTTCATGAGCTATTAATTATGTAAATAACATGCTTTGTGCAGAAACTTGCATTCCGTGTAGTTATTGTAGTACTAGATTGAGTGTCTTCATTTTAGTAGAAGTGTAGCATCACCTCAGCTTTCTATGCTTAGAGTAAGGAGTTGTTCAAGGACGAACAAAAGCTTAAGTGTGGGGTGATGATCTGAGTTGTTTTATACACATCAACATTATTATTCTAGCTTATTTCACCTTGTTCTGAGAATAATTCATGTGCTATATGTCTTAATATGATATAAATAAGCATTTAGATGTCCAAGTGTGTGATCTCAATGTTCAAAGTGTTCTCTAAACAAGTTTGTACTTAATTGAGTCATTTAGAGTTTAACCCGAAAAACTAGTTTTACTAGCTTGAGTTAGGTGTGTGTCTAGTTGGTTTCGTTGCATTATAATGTGTTTAATTTGATCCGAATGGTTTAAATGTTTAATTATAAGTGTAATAACTTGTTAGTAAGGTACAAAATTTAATTTTAATAAGTCAAGAGTCGAAACATAAAGTTGAAGACCATTACGAATTAGCCTAGTCTTAACTTGTGTTTTGATTCATCATTGAGGATATTGTGTTGTTTGGTTTGTGATGTTGTAGGAAACTTTGAGAGATGAATATGGTGATATATTGATGATATAAAGTTTGAAAATCCATGAAAAATATATCAAGATACAAGGAATAAACGATGGAACGATAAAGACTTAACCAATATCTTGACTGCAATTTCTAGTGGATGCATGCGATGAGCGCACGTCACATCCTTCAGTTTAGTGCTCTTATGCCTTAGAAATTATTTGAAGATTCAATTTCAGTTGAGGCGTGCGATGAGCGTGCATTGCATTCTCTATTTCGATGCAATACACAGTGCGACGCACGCTTTATTCCACGGCAGAATACAATTCTATTTAGGATATGAAATATATTACCATTGAAATGTTTCACACTTACCAAAGGCGAATTGTGGGCATATATTGATCCACGTGATATATCCAAATCCTACTATAAGTATATATATTATATTATATACATGGATAATTGGAGAATTTTAAAAAGCTGGACAACATTGGAAAATTTTTTTTTCGTGGACAATTCTTGGATACAACTGGAAACAGTTTGGACGAAATTGAAGCGGTGGCTGCACGGTTTTTTAGGTTTAATATTTTTAATTAGCTTTTAATTATTCATATCATGAATTTAATTGTTTGGATCATGTTTATGAATATGATCGGCTAAAAAGCTTTCTTTCCGAGGTTAAAATCAAGAGAATGATTAGTATTGGTTTAGATTAATTTCGTTTAATTTTGCTTATTATATTGGTTGTTTGTTTATTTTTATTTTAATTATTTTGTGGATTGATCACCTATAAAATACATATATTATTAACCTTTTGATCTTGTGAGAGGGAATAGGGAGATAGAACATGGGAATAAACAAAGTTTTGATTTTTATTCTTTTATAAAATAAAGAATTTGACTTAGCGTCTAGGACAAGGATGTACTTATATGCCTTACCTTATTCAAACATAGGATGATAGATTTAATTCACTTAATTGAAATATTATATCCCTGCTTAATGATGTAGCTGTAATATCCAAATTAGGTAAACGATTAGAGGTTGGGAAACCATGATCATGCAATTACCCTACGAATCAACAACGAAGATAAGAAAATTAACGAATGAAATTTAATAACATGGTATGATTGTTCAAAGTTCTTTAACCCGGGCTTTACTCTACTGATTGTTCAAAGTACTTTAATTTACGCATTATTTTTTTCTTTTCTTTAGTTTAGAAATTACAAACTATTCTTTTTGGCTACTCTCGCACTAAATTAATCTAAACTGTGAACTAGAATTAAATAATTACTAAATCATGTCTATATGGGATCAATACTTGGCATTAATTAGGCCACTTTATTGCTTGATAAGACCACGTACACTTGCATGCGCGTTTGGCACTATCAGGTCCCTAGGAAAATCATCTAAAAAAGAGAAGCTTCAGCAGCTTGAATAAAGTCAAATCTGGGACCTAGTCCCTAGACCCTCTTTGGGAACAAATTCTAAGATATAAGGAGTATGCAATGATTAAAAGCATGAGACTGACTTAACCTAATTATTGAATCAATATATGTCCACAAATTTGGCTAGGACATGGAGACAGGTATTCTTGATAAAGTGGGTGCACATTAGTCTAACTCAGTACCATAACCTTATAGGTAGACACCAATGGGAACAACTTTGAAGATTGACAAATGTGACTTGCACAAAATTGAAGATTCACACAAAAGGAGAGGAAGCTGGTGTCTTTTCTCAGGTTTGTATCACTATAGTATTCTTTAATAATCATAAAGTGATGTCTAAGAAAGCCATGTGTTTTTCCTTCGCTAAAAGTTTTCAATTTTTTACAAACTAAGACTCACTCTTATTAGTATTAAACACATCATTTCAAAAGGAACATATTTTGATGAAAACAGTTACCTCTCAAAATTGCTAAATTAGAGTATTTCACATTTTTAGACTTAACTCATCTCTTCTTGCCTCCTCTAAAGCAAACTAGTCCTTCTCACTCCCTTTCACTCACAAAATAAAATGATTGACATTACTACTTCCTTAAACCCAACCAAAAACCCTGAAGTGGATAAAACTCCAAAAAATCAAAGAATATGTCCTTATTGAATACCCTGATCCTTCAACAACTAATGCCATTGAAAACCTCACCTTAGTCCTCTAAACTGAAGTCTATTAAACTTGCTTGAATAAGTCAGAAATACATAACTGTCGAAGAAAATTAAAATCTCTGAAGGATCTAGTCCCAAGAAGAGAAAAGTAACTATTAAAAAGGGAAGAGGTAAAGTAATGAGACTAAAGAAGGAGATAAAGGATGTGACTAGTTAAAGAAGGAATAAAATGCTGATGACTCAAAAGATTCTGTCAGTAAGAACTCTTGATCCTAAGATATGCGAGAAGCATTGAATGATAGAGTTGGTAGAGCATATCAGGCACCAAGGATAGCTAAAGGTAAGGGAATTACACCATAGAATTCTTAGAAAATGGAGAAAGTCTGAATTCTTAGGTGTAAGGGAATCTTAGAAATTTGGATAAGGAATCAATACTAGGGAAGATAAATGCATTAAGGGAAGAGTTGTATTAGTGTCTCAAGTATCTGAGTTGGTAGTGGTTTTGTAATACCCCAAAAATCTAATCCAATATTAGAATCATGATTTGATATGATGATAAATAAATTAAAGTTCTTTGGTAGTTTTATGAGTGGTTTTGATGTATATTAGGGCAACAAATAACTCCCAACTATTAGACTAATCAAAATATTCCTTACCGATTTAGTTTTCGGGAAGAATGTTTCTTTAGTCAACTTCAAATGAGCACATCTTTATATCTACTGAAAATTTTTCATCTCAAGACCCACCAAATGATAGGAAATTGAATTAGGTTTCCAACGATACTAATTTTGCCCAAATCTGATACTTAGGTGAGAAGTTATGGCACTTTTAGTGCAAAATAGTAGCCCAACGTGATAAGGCCGCATCACATTGATGGATAAAATCCTGATCTTCCTTTTCTAGTGAGTCACCCTGATTGCCACAGTGTCACACAAAGGGGCTATTTCACAATTGTCCTATTCCGGTGGGTCACCACTATTGGCACCGCGTCGCGCTAAGCTTTCAGTAGGGGATCATCCGTTTCCCGAGGAACAATGCGATAGCACCATGTTGCGCCATTTGAAAAAATGGGAATTGTTATATTTCTAGTGGTGTAACGTGATAGCACTTCATCGCATTTAAGGCCAAAGTCAGGATTTTCTAGTTTTGCTATTTAAATTTTTTGGGACCGTTTGGTCTTTTTCCATAGCGCTAAATCCGTACAAACGGGATTTAAGTCCCAATAGAGGATTATTTTCTCATTATTTCACAATTCTCTCAAAATTAAAGTAGACTCTTTGAAGAACATACCCTAGCCTTTCAAGATTCAAGCTCAAGTTTTATAAAAACCACCAAGAAACTTCATGAATTCATCAACCCAGGTATGTTAGATGTTCATCCTTGGGTACCTTCCACTCTTGGAGTCCAAGAATCTAATTTTAAATTCAAAGTTATGATCTTTTACCAGTTATTATGATTTGTAAACATGAATCTCCATTAATCTTGATTCTATACCATGTTTACATGAGATTGTTGTTGTTATTAAACACCACACGTTTGAATGGTGTTGTTTGCTGATTTAAATCATAATTAGTGATGTTGATATTGAAATATTGCTATTACTCCAAGCTTTAAACTATTCTCATGCTTAAGCCATACTTTTCAAGTATTTGATTAAATGCCTTAAAGATTGAGTTTAAACAATGACTTTTATTTTGTTTTCAACTGATTTCACATGGAATTCGTATAGTATGTTTTAAATATTGTAAAGTCCATATCATGCTCATATGAATTCTGAATAAAACCCAAAGATTATGATTTGGTCATGTGATTGTACAATATTTTCATGTTTATAAAGCATCCCCATGTTAAAGTCGTATTCTCCACGTGTTTTATAAAATTCTTAAGTGAATAATTGTGAACAATGATTTCCTTCCATGGTTTCAAAATATTCAAGTGTTCCTATTGCTTTTTCTATCGAGTCCTGGGGGTTATGAATACTCAAAATTTAGCTTTTTACTTTGTTTCAGTATCTTTAGTATAGTCTTAGATAAATCATGAGCATTACCACTCAATTAGCCTTCATGATTAGTTACTTGTCTAGTTAAGCCAAGTTCAGTCCAATAATCAGTGTCAGCTTAGTTGGGAGTAGGATTCAGCACCAAGCAAACCCAAGGATAGGGAATTCTTTTTAGTATAGGGTTTGACCCTTAGTAGCAATCCTTGAGTTATAGAACTACGTAGCTAGTGTAGGTTTGAGATGTCTTCCTGCTATTTTAGGGTTGACACATATCTCATGAGTCTTCCTATTAGTTTAGGGTTGACAAATTATCTTCCTGCTAGTTTAAGGTTGACACAACCAGTTTTAGTACCCATGGCATGGTACTAGTACCCTTCCAATCGGGGTCACACATTGGACCCCTATCAGGTCAAATTTGGGGCATGTCTGTTAGATGATACCTCACACTATTTCAGTTTTAGTTTTAGTACTCATCTCAGAATTTAGTTTATTCTTGCTTAACCATAGCACTCATTTTATCAGTTATTCAGTTATTATATTTCAGTACCTAAGTTTACAGATTATATTCAAAATATGTTTTATGCTTGGTCATGCATTCTCAATCTTTACAGGTTTCATGCATTCTATTCAGTACTTTGTGTTATACATTCTGTCAGTTATTTCTCATACACATGAACCCATGCATATAATCCTAACCTCCTTTAGCATACCAGTACATTCAAAGGTTTGATCGCATACTCATTGCTTGTGCTATGATGTCTTATATCATAAGTCAGATACTCGGGTTCCTAGTCGTACTTAGACTTTCCAGTGCATCAGCAGCAGTATTCGTGGTGAGTCCTCATCCTTCGAGTATGAGTTAGCTTATATTCATGTATATTAGCAGTTCAACTATTTAGCTAGTTAGGGTTAGATAGGGGCTTGTCCCATAAACTCCATAGCCCGACAACTTAGAGGCTCTCAGACTATTATGGACAATCAATTAGTTTTTAGTTGTTACTATGAGCCATTTTACCATTATGGTCAGTATTATTTTACATACATAATCAGAACTATGATTTAAAACCTTATGACATTTTTTAGTTAAATTCCACATATGACTTCTATCATTAGCATATGGTTCAGTGCTCACAGCAAGTATAAGGTCATGTGTTAGCTTGTGGTCCCTCGGGACTATAAGCACCATATATCACCTAGGGTGCACTCTCGGGGCTTTGAAAACTTGGTATTGGATCATAAGGTTTTAGAGTGTCCTAGGAAGTCTAAAATCTATATCAAGTAGAGTCTTGTGCATAGGTGTAAAGTGTGCCACACTTATGGACAAGAGGCTATGAGGTGTTTAAGAAAAGTTTCCTTCTTTCAATGTTCATGTTTTTCAAAAGAGCATGAGGTCAAGTTAAACTCTCTATCTAATTCAATTTTTCCTTCCATTTATAGACCATGCCCTCTAGAAAGACAAAAGGAAGAAGAAACGTAAACCAGCCAGCACCTCCGCTCGTTCAAGAAGATCCACTGAATGAGCATGTTTCTCATGCATAGTTTAGATTTTCATTCACTATCTATCTCACTTTGCTATGGTTTAAAATGTTTATCTAGCTGTTGTTCCAGCCAACCCAGTGTCTAATACTCCCGTAGCTAGGATTTAGGACTTTACCCAAATAAATCCTTATTTATTTTTAGGATCCAAATTGGAAGAAGATTCATAGAAATTCCTAGACATGGTCCAGAAGGTAACATACATTATGGGGTGACTTCTACTGACAGTGATGAATTAGCTCCTTACCAGTTGCAGGATGTAGCTCACACCTGGTTTAAGTAGTGAAAAGGGGATAGAGGCATAGATGCAGGGCCTATAGAGTTGGAGGAGTTTGCTACAGCTTTATTAGAGAGATTCTTCCCATTTGAGTTTAAGGAATCTAATATGTTAGAATTCATTCATTTGAAACAAGGCAACATGAGTGTGAAAGAGTATTTTCTTAGGTTTACTCAGTTAGCTAGGTATGCTCCTCATTTTGTTGCTGATAATAGATCTAGGATGAGCAAGTTTGTGTCTGGAGTATCTGATAATGTGATAAAGGTGTGTAGGACTGTGATGTTAATTAAAGAGATAGAAATATCTAGGCTTATGGTCTATGCTCAATAGATTGAGAAGTAGAAGCTTAAGAAGAAGGAGAGAGAGAATAAGAGAGCCAGAATAGGTAGCTTTAGTTTTGCTCTGCCAAGGTCAAATAGAGGTAACTATTCTAAGTTTAGTTAGAAGTTTTTAGCCCCATCTCTATCTTCATCTAGTGCACCAATAGCTACATTCAGGAATGACCGTTGAGATAAGGCGCTAGGATATAATTCGTAGGGTAGTGTGAGCAGTGGTCGTACCTATCTGCTTTGCAGAGAATGTGGTAAAAATCACCTAGGTATGTGTAGAGACGACAATGATATGTGTTTTGGATATGGTGAGTTAGGCCACAATGTCCAAGAATGTCCTAAGGCTGGTCCACGAAGTCAGCATAGTCATCCTCCAGTTTGAGAATGTCCCAAGGTTGGTCCACAAAGTCAGCACAATTATCCTTCAGTTCCATCTGATCACTTGACTCAGCAGGGCACCACTTCCAGTGTAACCCAGAGACAACGTCAAAATAAACTTTATGCATTTCAGTCCCTAAAAGATCAAGAAATTTCTCCTGATGTGGTTACTAATTTGTTGCAAGTCTTTCCTTTTAAATGTTTATGCTTTATTAGACCCTGGAGATTTTCTTTTGTAACCCCTTATATAGTCATCAACTTTAGATTCAGTCCCAAAATCTTAGTACAGCTCTTCACAATGTCTACCTTAGTGGGTAAATCTATCCTAGCTAGACGAGTATACAGAAATTGCCCGGTCACAGTATTCCAATAAATCCCTTCAGTTGATTTCAAAAATATAGTTGTTCTATTTGAGCTTCTCAATGAACTAGTCAGTGAATGAAAGAGTAGTACCTCAGTGCTTAGGGTATAAATGTGTTGTCAGTCCTCTCTTGAAATCCTATGAAAATATATAATCTAGTGTTAGAATCATGAGCCCAGGAGTTTAGCAGCAGTGAAAAGGGGTTAGTTGTATGAAAGGTGAACCAGAAGGCTCAAAATAGTGTATGCAAGAATTTATGGTGCTGACTCTAAATTAAGCATGATGATGTGGGGGGTGATTTAGGGATGTGATATTTGTTGGCTATGATGAAAGTCGTCGGGTCATTATAGATTTGGGGATATCCAGGATGTGTGTTAGAATCTAAGTTTGAATCTTTGAAGGTTGAGCTAATAAAAAGAATAGTTGAAAACTCTAAGTTAGCCAATTTTAAGTTATTACATGATGATTGTTTGGGCTATACAAAGCTAAGAGTTGTATCTCAGAATAAAGTAATAGCAACAAGTTTTACATTATCGAGTATACCTATTTAGAGTGAGTTTACAAATTATGTGTATTTTCATACCCCAGATTCTAGAGTAAAGTGGTGGAAATCTAGTTTAGAGATGTTGATTAAGTGGTTCCAGACTTAGAATGATGACTTTAAGCTAAGGGGGAGATGATAGAACAAGTAACTAGGTCAGTCCCTCAGGTTCTAGTAGTGATGCCAATGTATTGTAGAACATTAGTAGGGGAGGGTAATGCCCGACCCATTCTCATCTCAGTGTAGAGTTTGTACTTACCTCACTGATATATCAACTCATGCTTTATATGTCATCTCTATGATCATATTTCACATTTAAACACATCATAAAGAATCATGTATGCTTCCAGTTCTTAGTATAATGAGTCCTAGTTTGCTCAGCTGTACTAATCATGTACCTTTAAACTTATGAACTCCAAACTCAGTTCATACAACTCATGACTCATGTATTCATGCTTTATAGTATATTCAGTTTATGTACTCATGCTACACATATAATGATCAGGGAAATTCACATTAGTATCATACATCATGTTTCAGATCCCAGATAATCAGTTATGATTCAGTTTGTTTATGTCTTTTGCATCATCTCAGTCTTCCCTGAGTATTTCAACCTAGTCAGTATCTTTTGGGGACATAATATCCCAAGGAGGAGATGTACTATGATCCCCTGAGATTTTATGTCCTAAACCTTCCATCTTCTCTTCAAATAGAAAGATCTAGCTTGAAGCAATGAGGTACTAATAAGTTGACTCTCTTAGTTATATCTCAGCCTTATAAGCATTCTCATGTCATTACATGTATTCACGAAATAAGTTCAGTTTGTGATATTAAATTCATGTATTATGTTTTAGAATCAGATATGAAATTATATTCCAAGTCATCTGTGTTCAGTACATGATCTTAGTTACCTCCGTACAGTACTCTTAGACTAACCAGTCTCATTCGAGGAAAAATGTTCCTAATAAGGAGATATTCTAGTACCCCAAAAATCCAGACTAATATTAGAATCATTATTCGATCTCATAAGAAATAAATTATAGTTCTATGGTAGTTTTATGAGTGGGTTTGATGTATATTAAGGCCCCAAATAAATTCCAGCTACTAGACGAATCAAAATATTCATTACCAATTGAATTTTTGGAAAGAATGTTGCTTTAGTCAACTTCAAATGAGCACATCATTTTCTATACTGGGAATTTTCCACCTCAAGACCCACCAAATGATAGAAAATTGAATTAGCTTTCCAACGATACCAAATTTTCCCAAATTCGATACGCAGATGGGAAGTTATGGAACTTTTAGTATAGAATAGTAGCCCAACGTGATAAGGCCGCATCGCGGTGATGGTCAAAATGATGTTTGTCCTTTTCCCATGTGTCACCGTGATTGCCACTACATCACGCCAAGGGGTCATTTTGCAATTATACTTTTCCAGTAGGGCAACATGATTGGCACCACATCGCACCAAGCTTCCAGTTGGGGATCATCCGTATTTAGAGGCTATCGCATCACACTATTGGGAAAAATGGCAATTTTCAATTTTCTAGTGGTGCAACACAATAACACCGTGTCGCGCCGAAGGCCAAAGTTAGGATTTTCTAATTTAGCAATTTAATTTTATGGGACAGTTTGGTCTTTACCGATAGCCCCAAATCCGTCCAGACACGAGATTAAGTTCCAATAGAGCATTATTTTCTCATTATTTCACAATTCTCTCAAAATTAAAGTACCCTCTTTCAAGAACAAAAACTAGTCTTTAAGGATTCAAGCTCAAGTTTCAAGAAAACTACCAAGAACCTTCACGAATTCATCAACCCAGGTATGTTAGATGTTCATCCTTGGGTACCTTCCACCCTTGCAGTACAAGAATCTAATTTTAAATTCAAAGTTATTATCTTTTACAAATTATTATGATTTTTAAATATGAATCCCCATGAATCTTGATTTAATACCATGTTTACATGAGATTGTTGTGGTTATTAAACCCCACACATTTGAATGGTGTTGTTGTAACACCCCGATTTGCTGAACCGAAATGGTACACGGTGCTCATAACCCCGAGAGACCACAAGCTAATCCATGACCGATATTTGTACCTGTATATTGCAAATCATAATATAATAACGTGGAATAAATGGAACTATAAGGCCATAAGGTCCAACTGAATATGATCATGTGGGTGAAAATACCCAAAAACAACTCAATCTGAACGTAAATCTGAGCATAAATCTGAAAGTAGATCTGAAAGCCTCTAAACTGTCTGAATAAGGAGTTGAAGGAACCTGTATCCAACTAACTCCAAAAAACTGAACTGAAGAAATAAATAAATGAATCAGATCATAATGTCCTTGAATCATTGAGGACTCACTGTGTCTCTGTGACTGGAACGCTACTGCTACTATTGGGCTGGAGCTCATGTCTCGGAACCTATGTTGTAACATAAAAAGAAAGAACCATAGCGTAAATGCGTCAGTACAACTGGAGTACTGAGTATATGAGGAAAGTAGGCTGAACATAAAGGGTTTCATACATAAGCAACACTGACTAATTAATATGAACGTGGGAGTGCAAACACACATATATAGAAACTGGGACCATGAATACGTGATAGCAGGACTTGTAAGCAAATGGTTTACTGATGACTACCCTGACTAATACTGAAACTGATAACATAGATAACTATATATGATGGTCCTATATATACTGAAATCTGAAGAACTATTTGAGTTCTTTTACTGAGACTAATACTGACACTGTAGGAAGTTGTGTTTAACCGACATGCCCCATGTATGCTGTTATGGATAAGCAAGGGTCCAATCTTTGCCCCGACTGGAGGGGTCTCAATACCGCGCCACTGGTAAGGACAGCTATGAGTTACCCTCATCTGGCGGGTAATCAATAAGAATGGTGGGAACCCTAAACTGATGGGTTAAGACACCTCATCAATCCTCAGCTGATCGACTAAGATGTCTTAACCTACGCTGGCTACGTAGTTCTGGAACACAAGGATTGCTACTAAGAATCACACCCTGAACTGGCGGGTGAGTTCCCATCCTTAGATTTTCTCGGTGCTAACCTCTACTCCCATCTGGAGGGACTGGACATAAACAACTGACTCTACATGACTTAACCTTACTGAATTCCATTGACTGGCAGAATGTTACTGATATCTCACAACTGACTAAGATCATGAGGTTTTCTTGAGTCACATGACTGACTGAAGTCTATGGAATCATAGCTTGAGTTCGAATATCATGAAACATGACAAGGATTTAGGCACACAGCTATAGTTTTCGGGTAAAACTACCCCTATGACTCGATGGAAGGAAACTGACATATATGACTGACTTGATCTTAAGAGTAGAGTCCACAATTTATAATATCATAAGTAGGGATCTCATACTAAGTTATCAACAATGTATTGCATAGAAAGGGTTTCATCTCATATAGAAGTACTTGCACAATCTTAATATCATGTTCATTGCATAATCATATTGGCAACACATACTAATAGCATGGAAGTTCATGTGGATTGCATGGTTATCATACATCTTGTTCATAAGTAGGATTTGCAAGTAAACATAGCATAATATCATAAGAATAGTTCATGGCTATTCCAACAACATTTACAAGGCACATTAATAACATAGAAGTCATTGGAATGTAAGGGCATATCATGAATCCTTTACTTAGTCACAATTTAGCCATATTGCATGCTTTCTAGTTCTTTAGGCATTTTATCAAACACTTTACATGCATATCTTAAGCATAGGTGAATTCATTAAATTATACATCATGAACAACCAAACTTACATATTTCCAACTCATATGATATCATAAATTCTCAAAAATATGTAAAGATTCCATCTTGGCAATCACCCAATATCAGCAACATGATCATGAACACCCAACAATATAGAAATCATACTTTATAATGAAAAAGAGGAAAACAATCAAGCATCAACATGGGTATGATCTTATCACCACAATCAACCAAGCTTTTGTATTTTAAGGATTGATTCTTGAACTCTATGAATGAATTGAATCCATAGATGAACACTACGCATACGTTAGAAGGAAGATTATTGATGATTGATAGAGGAATTTCCTTGAAATCAGATCTTCAAGCTTAATTATACAACCCTAGTAGTTTTTCTCCTTTAGTGATCTTGGATGATGAGCTTTGAGATGAAAATAGGGTTGTAATATGTTTAGAGGCTATATATTTTGTAGGGTTAAGTTTAGGGATATGTAAGGAGTATTTAAATACTTAATTACCTTTAAAATAACTCAACACGGAGTATTTTTGACACGTAGAATTAACTTAGGCAGAGCCCAAGTGATCGCCTATGCTTGGGTTGCGCGGCGCCTAACCAATCACCTATGCTTGGGTTAGGCGGCGCCTAAACAATCGCCTATGCTTACTGTCTCTCACGAAAATGGGCATAACTTTTTGCTCGGGTATTGGATTAAGGCAAAATTGGTATCGTTGGAAAGCTAATTAGATTATCTAGAATTTGGTGGGTCTAAATCAGCCAAAACACCACATTATCATTGAGTTATACTCATTCAAAGATGACCCTTGAAAAATCAAACACTAAAACTTGATGGATTCAAAAACTCTTAGCTAGCAATACCTTAAGTTACTCATATGAACATGCTTAATGCATCATAAGCTGTCCTATCACTAGGATATTCATGGTAAGTCATGTGCTCAAGTATGAATCACAAGGTAGGAGATTTCATACGTAGGAATACTTATTCACTTTCTAGCTTAGAAACATGCGGGCTATTACAATATCTCCCCCTTAGGAACATTCATCCTCAAATGAGAATTTATTGAGAAGGGATACAAGACTATACAACCTAAACTGAACATAAAGAACTGAAACTTGATCTCATGACTGACATGCTAAACATACTAAACTCGTGCATATCTGATGGACGGGCAACTGACACATAAATGCATGACTGAGTATGAAATGGTTAATAGGTACCAAGTTTATACTGTAAACATGAACGTGAAACTTAATAAGCTTAAGGAGAATTGTTACCTTAAGCTTGATCTGAATTGTTGAGGAAGAGGTGAGGATACTTGATATGCATATCTGCTTCTGCTTCCCAAGTAGCTTCCTCATGAGACTGATTTCACCAAAGAACCTTTACTAGAGGGACTTCTTTGTTCCTCAATCTACGAGTCTGATAATCTAAGATTTTGACTGGAATCTCTTCATAGGAGAGGTTGTTCTGAATTTCAATGCTCTGAATAGGGACAAAAACTATTGGGTTACCTATGCACTTCTTTAGCAAAGAGACATGGAAGACTAGATGGACTGAGGCTCGATCTGAAGGCAACTCAAGCTCATAAACTACCTTGCCAAAGTGAGAAAGAATTCTGAAGGGACCGACATAATGGGGACTGAGTTTCCCTTTCTTACCGAATGTCTTCACTCCCTTCATGGGAGATATCTTAAGATAGACATAGTCATTGACCTCAAACTTAAGATCCTTTCTACGAACATCTGCATAGGACTTCTGTCAGCTCTGAGCAGCTCAAAGTATCTCTCTGATCAACTGAACTTTCTCTAAGGCATCGAATACTAAGTTAGGACCTATGATTGAGGCCTCACTAACTTCGAACCAACTAATTGGAGATCTACATCTCCTACCATAAAGAGCTTCGAATGGAGCATCTGAATACTATAATGATAGCTATTGTTGTATGCAAACTCAATCAAAGGAAAGTGGTCGTCCCAACTTCCCTTGAAGTCAATTGCACATGCCCTTAGCATATCTTCAAGAGTCTGAATGTTTCTCTCTGCTTGACCATTTTTTTGAGGATGAAATGTTGTGCTGAGAAGGACTTAGGTACTGAGACCCTTTTGGAATGCTTTCCAAAAGTGAGAAGTGAACTGGGTACCTCTGTCTGAGATGATAGATAGTGGAATACCGTGTAATCTGACTACAGAGCTTGGAATAATCCTCGGCGGAATAAGAAGTACGAACAGGAAGGAAATGAGCTGACTTGGTCATTCTATCTATAATGACCCAAACTGAATCATGCTAATGATGAGTTCTAGGCAAATCTGTCACGAAGTCCATGTTAACTTCTTCCCACTTCCAAGTAGGAATGGTGAACTTTTGTATGGAACCACTAGGTTTCTGATGCTCTATCTTAACTTGCTAACATGTAGAGAACTTAGCCAATAAACTCTACAACATCTCTCTTCATCCCACTCCACCAATAGATCTCCCACATGTCACGGTACATCTTAGTGGCCCCTAGATGAATAGAGTATCGCGCACCATGCGCTTATACAAGTATTCGCTGCCTTAATTCATCTACACCTGGAATACATAAACGACCCTGACAATGAAGAACACCACTCCCCCTTGGGAGAAAGCCTCCACTTTCTGATTCTGAACTGACTCTCTGAGCATAAAAAGGATAGGATCCCTGTCTTGTTTCTCTTTCACCTCAGAAACTAGAGATGACTCTGAACTACTATGAACACATACACCACCCTCTGAAGAGTCGACTAAGTGAATGCCTAGTCTAGCAAGCTGATGGATCTCCTGAGCCATCATTTTCTTACTATCCTCAACGTGAGAAATACTACCTATGGAGAGTCAACTGAGAGCATCGTCCACAACATTAGCCTTGCCTAGATGATAAAGAACACTCATGTCGTAATCCTTCAAGAGCTCTAACCACCTTCTCTGGCGAAGATTGAGATCTTTCTGGGAAAAGACATACTAGAGGCTTTTATGGTCTGTGAAGATATCTACATGAACTGCATAGAGATAATGCCTCCAAATCTTCAAGGCATAAACTACCACTGCTAACTCAAGATCATGAGTAGGATAATTCTTCTCATGTGGTTTAACTGTCTGGAGGAGTAGGATATGACTTTACCATGCTGCATAAGGACAAAACCTAAACCCACTCTAGATGCATCACAATAGACTACAAAATTGTCTGAACCATCTAGAATTGCTAGAACTGGAGCAGAGGTGAGTTGAGTCTTCAACTCTTAAAAGCTCTTCTCGCATGAATCTGACCACTGAAACTTAATCTTCTTCTGAGTCAATCTGGATATGGGAGATGCAATAGAAGAAAATCCCTTGACAAACCATCTCTAATAGCCAGCCAATCCTAAGAAACTCCTAATATCTGATGGAGATACGGGTCTGGGCCAGTTTCTTACTGCCTCAATTTTCTGAGGATCTACTCTAATGCCATCTCCAGAAATAATATGGCCAAGGAATGATACTGATCTTAGCCAAAATTTGCACTTGCTAAACTTAGCGAATAACTTGTGATCCTTGAGAATCTGAAGAACGATCCTAAGATGGTCTGCCTGATCACGCTCTGTGCGAGAATAGACCAGAATATTATCTATGAAGAATATGAAAAACATGTCCAAGTACTACTTGAACTCACGGTTCATCAAAGCCATAACAGTTTTAGGGGCATTAGTAAGACCAAATGACATGACTAAAAATTCAATGTGACAATATTGAGTATAGAAAGTTGCCTTCGAAATGTCACATTCTCTAACTCTGAGCTGATGATAGCCTTATCTGAGGTCTATCTTAGAGAAGTAACTGGCACCCTAAAGTTGGTCGAATAGATCATCAATCCTGGTAAGAGGATATGTATTTTTGACCGTTACCTTGTTGAGTTGATGGTAATCAATACACATACTAGGAGAACCATCTTTATTGCGCACGAATAATATTGGCGCCCCCCATGGGGAAACACTGGGTCTGATGAATCCCTTATCTAAGAGATCCATCAACTGATCTTTTAGTTCCGTGAGTTTTGTTGGTGCCATTCTATATGGCGGAATAGAAATAAGTTGAGTATCTAGAAGAAGGTCTATGCCGAAGTCTATTTCCTTTTTAGGAGAAATGTCTAGAAGATCTTTGGGAAATACATCTGAGTATTTATTAACAATAGGGACTGTTTCGAGGCTGGGATATTCAGAACTAGAATCTTTCACATACATGAGATGATACATACACCCTTTAGAAATCATTTTTCTTTCCTGAGGGTAGGAAACAAGTTGACCCCTAAATGCTGAAATGCTACCCTTCAACTCTAGGACGGGCTCATTTGGGAATTGAAACTGAACTATCCTATTTCTACAGTCGACTGTTGTATAGCAGGAATGAAGCCAATCCATACCAAGAATGACATTAAAATCAGTCATCTCTAGCTCCACTAAATCTGCTGACATGGATTTCAAAGATATAATAATTGGGAAGTTCCTGTATACCGCCGAGCTATGATGGTTTTACCTACTGGGGTAGAGACTGAGAAGGGCTCTACTTGGACTTCGGGACTACTATGTA
Source organism: Capsicum annuum (assembly GCF_002878395.1). Lineage (NCBI taxonomy): Eukaryota > Viridiplantae > Streptophyta > Magnoliopsida > Solanales > Solanaceae > Capsicum > Capsicum annuum. The sequence continues at coordinate 1,054,481 of NW_025896065.1, forward strand.
TGGAGTAAAAAAAGGCAAAGACGCACCTGGGTCTAGCAAAGCATAAACATAAACATAGAAAATCTTTAATGTACAAAGAATGACATTAGGAGAATTTTCCTAATCCTGTCAGGACTGAAGAGCATAGAGTCTGTTTAGGGGTTGCCCACTAGTAGCACTGGAATTGGCACCCTACTGGTTTGGGCAACTGGACTGAGCTGCAGAATGATTTTGCTGACCCTGAAGACTTGACTACAGACAATCTCTAATCTTGTGGCCTAGCTTACCATAACAAAAACAGACATCACTACTGGCTCTGCAAATGCCCTTGTAGTTCTTACCACAAGTCTGACAAAGGGGATTCATTTGGGCACTGCTAGCACTGCCCTGAGATTTAGAGCCTAGCGCTTTGTCTCTATTGCCTTCTCTGAACTTCGGCACTAGAGCACTGGCAGAGGAAGGAGCTGGAATGGCTGACTTGGAGCGAAACTGTGAATGGTTTCCTCCATCTCCCTAACCATCACATTTCCTTGCCAGAGGTTGATGAACTTAAGAACTTTGGCTTCCCTCAGTTCTGGGGGAAAGAATCTCTTTAAGAAGGCTGTGACAAATTCCTCCCACTAGATAGGGCCTGTATCATCTAACCTCTCAGACTTCCACTGTTTGTACCAATCAAGAGCAACATCCTATAACTGGTAGGTGGCTAACTCAGCACTCTCAATAGAAGTAGCACCCATGATGTCAATGACCTTCTAGACTTGGTCAATCAACTCCTAAGGGTCCTCATCAGACTTAGACCTATGGAAAGATGGAGGGTTTATCCGGCCGAAGTCTCGAACCCTAGCTGTTTTGGGAGTGGCCACTGGATTGGCCGGAATGGCTGATGGCCATTCATTCTGTGCAGCCATTGACTGAGCAAGTATGGTAAATGCAGCTCTAAACTCTGCATGGGAAACATGTTCGCCCAAAGGATCTTCTGGCTGAGGAGCTGGCTGGTTTCTTCTCTTTGGGGCCATGGTCTGGAATAAGAGAACAATGGATTAGACTGAGAGTTTTGGTGATTTATAGCCTCCCACACATAAATGTGATGTGAAACACACCCATGTACAAGACTCTACTAGATGCGGCTTCCAGACTTCCTAGGACTCTATTGAACATTAGGCTTTGATACCAAGTTTATAACACCCCGATTTGCTGAACCGGAATGCTATATGGTGATCATGACCCTGAGGGAGCACAAGCTAACCCAAGACTAATATTTGTACCTATACACTTCATATCATAATATAATAATGCGGAATACATAGAATTGTAAGGCTATAAGGTT